>NC_088646.1:26558903-26821403 GCF_964019385.1 Sycon ciliatum
CTCAGCAGGATTACACCCAAGCAGACCCTGGAGAAGAGCCAGCAATCCCTAGAGAAATACTTACAGGTAAACCACTGTCTTGACGCTTCTGTTTCGTGTACAGTCGTGCTCTAGTATGGTCAAAGTGAGAGGTATGAGTTTGTTGTTTCACTGCCATGGATTTCTCTGTCGAAGTGGATTTTTCTAATTGTCCGCAAACTCCAACGCAGCCACTTGCATATTTAGAAAACTTCACTTCTCACTCCAAAAACGGTCTCTTCACTGCAATTAAAATTAAAATTAAGATTTACATTACGCCAATTTTTCGGGCCCCGGCCCATCATCAGGGTACTGCAGTGGACTATCCGCCTCTATTCACGCCTGGCTTCTACTCTTATCAGACCCATGAACATGGTGCTCATTACGTCTTGTTGTCTTGCTTGTTGACACACACGCATGCCTACACAAAGTTTGAACCGCTTCCTTTGCATCTGCCCATTTGTGATGCTTACTTCTTCTTGGCGAAGGTTGTGGTGGGGTTGACCACTCCAGAACTGCCTTCCAGCTCTGTGACTGTCAGACATGCTTAGTACGCAAGTCCATTCGCTATGTCAAATTGTCAACCTGATATGATCACTCACTGTTCACTGCAGCAACTTATCCTGCATCCATCTCTGAAGAGAAGCCAGGCCCTGTACAATTTCCTGACCAACCCTGGTGTAGTGTTTGAGAAGAAAGCAGGTATGTGTATTGTGTATTGCGTGCGCATACCTCTGTAACTTTCCATGTTCAGGTGGGAGTGTGCTGGTGTGTGCTTGTGTGCATGTGTACATGTGTTTTGTGTGTGTGAGAGAGAGAGAGGGGGGGGGGGGGGGGCATGTGTTGTACACGAGGGGTATAGAAATTGTGTGCGTGCTCTTAGAGACGAAGGAACACTACGGTATGAGTTATGATTCAGTATTTAGCTAGGGACTGAACAGACTGTGCTACAACTGAGAACATACCCATCCACAGGACTGATATGGTCTCTCACCTGCTTGCCTGCAATTGCCTTTCGACTCAGAGTGGTCTTGTCTTTTTCCTGTGATTCTTTCGCTCGTTTATCCCCTCACGTTCTCTGTCTCTAATGGGTTTTGTATGATTAGAGCGTTCTTGTTTCTTACGAACTAAGGTATTGTGACTTCGGCGGTAGCATGTGAAGAAGGTGGCTGCTTCGAGGGTTGGAGCTCGCAGGAAGCGTAAGCTCCAACATTCGGAGCAATCACCGTCTTGTTCCTTGCACTTGTTATCATACTTTGTTGATTCATAGTCCTATTTTTCTGCTCTGTTTTCACGTCGTCACTGTCATCATGTTTGCCTGTGGGTTTGTTGGTTTGTGCAGGCTTAAACTTTGCAGTGCCGCAGTTACTGAAGCGAGGCCAGCATCTGGATGATTTCCTGGGCACATTTCTAAACTCAACATTCTCGCCCGTTCCGGAGCACAGGTCAGTTCACACTTGAATAGTGTTTCTGTGACGAGTAGCGTTGCATTGTATCATCCCTGGAAGTTGTTTTCTAGCTCACCTAGGGTATGCATTCTTATGGTGTCACTACGCACACGAATAGATTTGGATCATGGATCATGGATTTTCCATCACCATACTTGGAGACTCTATATCACCCGCTGTTCTGATCATCGTATCAGGGCCCTTGCAGCAAAAAGACATACATGTACTTCGAAGTACATGAATTCACCTTTCCATCACCACCACCGCTGCCACCACACCAATATAGCATTGTTTTTGCTTGATATTGGCCTTTTCTCCTTTGATAGAAATGTTTGCTTTTGTCTTTGCTTTCCCACTTTCAGTCCTGAGGAGCTTCAGAAGCTTCAGAAGGAGCGTGAAGATGTTGAGAAGATTGCGGAGGAGTTCAAGCAGGTCAGGGATATGTCTAGATAGATATTGGCTACTGGCTCCACTGGTCATGTGCATGGTCACTTTGTTTGCACCAAGTATTCACATAGTAATTCCAGACAGTGTTGGTGTTTGCAGTTACTTCCACGTGAGCTGGTTGAGTTTTCAAGTCCTATGACTTGGCTCCTTGTACCGTCAATGCATTTGAATATATTTAATTTATGAACAGTGGGTTGCAATGAAGCTGAAACCATATGGTCGGCAAAGCTGTCCCTGCCTTTTCCCCACTCATGCCATAATATGTCTCATCTCTGCCTTGCTGCAGGGTGTCCTCGAAGGCGGTGTGCTTATTTGTTAAAATGTAAATAAACGTGCCGTGTTTGTTTTCACTTCATCTTGTGTGCTGTTGCGCAGAGTGCTGAGTACGCGGTTCCTGTTGACAGGCAGTACTGGAGCATGCCCCTGCGCGAAGCCGGTGAGTCACACGGTTCACAGGCCTCTGGCGTGCACATGCCTTGCTAGTAGTTCCGGTCCCAGTGTCTCCATGCATCCAGTGTGGGTGTGATGGAGTAGACCAGGACTAACGGGAATGTGAATGACTTCTCTATGGTTGTTTTGGAAACCCTGGAAGTTTTGCTGGCTTCCCTGAGCTGTGCATCCCATCTTCTATGCTCAAGAGCAGGTTGCCCAAGAGTAGGCAGGCTATAAAGTATGTACTGTACATGCACATGTATGTGTGTCTGGTGTTGTTCTTGCGCAGGTGTGATGCCGTTTGATGGATTATTTGATGTCATCATTTATATGAGTAAGTAGTGGGGTCAGTGCTCTTATGTCTGAAATGTTACTGCTATGTAAGATTGCAGTGTTAGGTCACCATGTAAGCTCGAAAATGGCTACATTTGGCGTTTTACTTTGTTGGATGGTGTTGGGGCTGTGACTATCTCTGCTGTTGGACTGTCTTTGTTCATGCAGTGGACAATTTGTTCCACCCGCCGAGATGGCTGCTTATTGCGCTCTTCTGTGGCAAGATAGTAGGGCACAAGACTCTCGACGCCTATCTTGACACGTATGTATTGGCTGTAGCTGTGTTGTCTGCATTTCTCTCCTCCGTATACTCTGTAGTAGCTTGCCGGAAAGGTTTGCGTCTCAACATCATTTTCTTGCTAGCGTGCAATTCTTTTCATCTTGTTTGAAGGAAGGGTTAGCAAATGGCGAGGTTTTGAGAAGTGTTTTTCTAAATGGATATCTTTCCGAGTACCGCTATACATCATAGTATGAGGGGTGTTTTTGCTTGGAATGCATAGTATGTTGAGAATTCATGTAGGCACTAACTAAGAGAACCAGAACTGCCGCTGCTGGTGTGGTGGCTACGGCTATGGCCGTACCAGTTTCTTAAAAATTCCCAGTGCTCATAGAATGACCAGTGTGCACTAACTGTGTGGAGGTATCACTAGTCTACCTTCATACAGTGCTCACGTCCCGGGGAGTCTATACCTCGTGAACTGCTGCTCTTGTCTCGTGAGGACTACCATGCTAGCGGGATATCTGTTGCCAGCAGATTGTGGTGCTAAAACAAGCAGCCATACTGCATAGAGCTAGAGATGCATCCTCTTATGATGCTGACATTGGACATCACATGGGGTAGTAGTGATTGGCCCTGTGGCTGACCTGGGGACTCGACCTGGGGGCCGTGCCACCCCTCCGGAGCTCACTCGGAGCCTGAGAACCGATTCCTATTGAACGTGGTGTAACGCGTGTCCACTGGAAATCCCCATGTGTTCCGATGCCATGCAGGTTTCTTCTCGGCAAGGTTGAGATTCTGAAGGCAGATGCCACAGTCATCGACTTGATCGACCTGTTCATTGGTAAGTTCAATGTTTTGTGCTCAATGTTCAAATTTTGATGTTCCATGCTCAATGTTCATTGTTCAATGTGAGCATTGTTCAATGTTCAATGCCCAATGCGCAATGCCGCACATCAAAACTACATCAATGGAATGGTCTCACATCTATCACAATAATACTATACGGGACAGCCATGTTGGTTCCAACTCCAGTCAACCGTTGCATGTACGGGTCACATGATGTTGGCCATGTTTGTTCCACTGTCCACATGCCATACATTCTATACTAATTTGGTTGCATGACAACACAGATGTGAAACCACTGTATAAGAGTGTGCACTTCCTCGGCTAGTCTGACCCATGGCGGAAGTTTGTGTTAACGTCAAGTTTGTCAATTTTCCTGGTGATGTTGATTTATCACATACAACTTAAATCATACAGACCTGCATGGTGCGACTGCATACAGGGCACTTCAGCACTTCAACAGGGTTTAGTCACCTTGGATACTGTATGGTTTGCTTTGGAGTAGATTTTCACTTCTGGCTTTAGACAATACGGCTTTTGACACTCGAGATTGCAAAGCTTGGAATGTGAAAAGTTCCCAAGAAACCTTGAACCTCACCTTGCACTAAATGTACAGTACTACTCTTGATGACATTGATTGGGGAACACTAGGGGGTTTCCCCACAGCAGCACCAGGCACTTGATTGATGAGAAGGAAGTAATGATGAATATGCTTTTAGCTACTTTGAAGTACATGTAGCTTGTAGCATGCATCATGCATCATGTAGCATGTAGCATTGTCACCACGCAAACTGTCATGCAGTGAATTAAAGGTGTTGAAGCGGTCTCTGGTGCTTGCTCTGCTGTTTTTCCTATTGTTTGTGTAGAAACCGTTTTTGAGGACGACAGTCCTGAAAGGTAAGTGAACTGTGAATCCAGGCATTGACTGCGATGGGCAGATTCTGCTAGAGATGATCGCTCTCAACATTGTGCACTGCAGGTTAAGCTGTTCTCCTACCCTGCCGCGTGCTGCCCACGCGTATGAACGGTATCCCTTTTGCTGCTTGGTGACGGGCAGCGTACCCCAGGGGCATAGCTGGTCTCCCTTTCAGGGGGGTGCACAGCTGCATATGATGTGTAGGATGGCAGGTGCATATCATTCATGGTCATTATGTGCATGCTGAACCTATGTCGAAATTTGGGGGGGGGCACTTGCCCCCCAAGTGCCCCCCCCCCACGTGCCCCATGCGGGCTACACACCTGGTATCCCCTTGATTCATCTACTGTGCGATTGACCTGTGACTGTTTGAGCGACTATTATATTCGCATGGGAGGTACTGATGCATTTTGTTGTACTTGAGGGGCCTCAAAGTTTGTGAATTTTCCCTTTTTCTGCAAGTGCTTTCAAGTGGCCGTAAGTACAACAAAATGCATGAGTTCAGTATCCCCCCCCCCTTATGAATATTATTGCGGGGGTCAACCTAGGAGCAACCTAGGACAAGAAAACAGCACTTCTTCTGCAAATGTTCATGGCCTAAGTGTTCCTAGCTACCTTATCTGTCACTGTCTGCTTTTTCTTGTACTCGTTTCTCCTGCTGAATAATTTTACAGGAACGATGAACAGAAGGCTGAGAGGAGAGAAAAAGCCATTCATGATCTTGTTGACTTCTTTCCAGGTATGTCTTATTTGTTGGATGAAAGTTGATGTCTTGCACATATTTTGCGTCTTTCCCTCAAACCAATGAATACCTTGCACATAACTTCAGATGATTCCAGAGCTAAAGTCTCTAAATGTACTAAATATACTCGTATGTATGTATGTATGTGTGTATGTATGTGTGTGTGCGCGCATGCGCGCGTGCGCGCGTGTGCGCGCATGTATGTGCATGCGTCCATGGTATGTGTGGTATGTGTGGTATGCATTGGCAGGTGTGATCGGTGCTGTCCTGGGCAAGGATAAGTTCCATGACGGCTTTAAGGAGCTTATTGACATCCTGCAGAGCAAACGAATGAACAAACTGGTCAGTTACTGTCATTTGAAATGGCACACTGTATTTTTCCTGTGCTCTCTCCCTCTCTCTCCCTCTCTCCCTCTCTCACTCTCTCTCTCTCTCTCTCTCTCTCTCTCTCTCTCTCTCCCTCCCTTAACGCTACAAGCCTAGAGGAAGCGAGTGCTTGGAGACACGCACACACTGCATTTCCTACGGATGCGGATAGATCATTCTGACTGACTCTCACCCCAGCTGTGGAATGAAATTTCTAATACATTGCGTATGCACCAGGAATACAATGTCCATGCAATTGGCAATGGAAAATAGAATTGCCCATACATCAAGAACCATAACTGCTCATTGTTGTCGCATTGTATAAGATGGCAAAAGTTTAGGATGTTTTGAGACTTTTGACCATGGTTTGTGATTTGTTTCAGTAGTACATGGCAACACGTCTCAGGTGACAACGCTAGACTTTAGTTGGAGAACCATGCTTGTGGAACCTGCACCAGTGTGCCTACATGTATATTGTACAATAGGAAGTGAATAATATTATTATTGTGAAGTCTGTTGGCACGTCACTCACTAGTATGGTATGTAATCGATATTATAATCGTACGTAACAGTTGTGTGCATGCATGTGTGTTGGTTTGTGTGTTGGTTTGTGTGTTGGTTTGTGTGTTGGTTTGTGTGTTGGTTTGTGTGTTCCTTTCACTATGCGCATAGCTGGTATATCCACTACTTGACATTGTCGTTGAAGAGCTATTCCCGGAAATAGCCGTAAGTACATGTAGCTGAGATCAGCTTCTGCTTGCTTCCACTACCGCTGGACAACTCTCTGTCCTGTGTAATGCCAGTGCATCATTTTAAAAAGAAAGGAGTTGTGTGACAGTCAGTATCACATGGCTACATATCAGTGTCAGCTGTTACCTCTCCTCCCCTTTAGCTAGCAGGGAATAGGCACCTGTGCGTATGGTCAACAGTGATTACATATCAGTGTCAGCTGTTACCTCTCCTCCCCTTTAGCTAGCAGGGAATAGGCACCTGTGCGTATGGTCTACAGTGATTACCCTAGCTGAGTGATTGTTGTAGTCTTCGCAAGTAGACGCCGGCTGTAATTAGCATCTGCCCGGGGGATATCCGGCATCAACAAATGGGAACTGATCACTCCTAAGTCCACATCCGTGATAGTCTCTGTGATGAGCGTAACTCACATATGCCGAGCCATCCATGCATCTTCAGATTAGTCAATGTACTGAATGTAGCCAACCGCCGTGCCCTTTCACCGACATTTTCCGTTATCTACACCTGTCTATTTTTGTATTGTGTGATGCAGCTTAGTCCAACTAGCTCATAGCACAGTACAGGACAGTCGGTCAGCAGTATGCATCTGTGTCCAACACATAGCCCACCTTTTCCCGAATATCCAGTTCACGTGTACCATGCCACCAGTGCGTCAAGTACTCAAGAAATTATTTCCCTACAAACTGTACGCTACCGCTCACTATCACAACGATTTACTTGCCTTTGTTACATTGCCACATTCAATGCCAGTGATTGGCTACTACCACCGTCGCCCTCTGCTCCTCCTCATGTTGCTGCTGCTACTCTTGTTCTTAGTGTTGTTGTTGTCCTTGTCTTGATCGTATGATATTTCCAACACTACTCTAGATCTCTGTTCGTCACTACAGCACAGTGTGATGCGTTGCAAAGCTTACCTTTAGTTTAGGCTAGTTTAGGCACTTCTCATGCACTACTAGTACACACTCCAGTCACCATCCATCATGATGATAGTATTCAGGCGGAGCTGGATCTTTAGAACACTGAATGTAGAACATACCCTTAGTTTGGACTTCAACCCATGTCTATTTCAGTTGGGTTTTTGATTATTCTTATATAGACTACAGTGTGTCCATGGTTATGGTTTTCCAGGAACTTTCGAGTTGAGATTTTTATTATATTTCGTGTTTCACACCATCTTTTTTTTAAGTAGTATATTGTTACTGACATGTTTTTAAATTGTTGATTGTATATTTTTGCTATTATTTTCTAGCACCACTCCGGTGCAGTGTGTAGTTGCAGGATGTTGTGCATTTGTACTTGATAATTATGTTACCTTCACCATCGCTGAATAGATCGCCTCTGTGGTCCTGTCCAGCTGCTTTGGCAGGGCATTTGTGGTGAGTGCTTGCATGCCTGGATCAGGTGTGTCAGACCCTACTGTGTGTTTTAATCTTCTGTTCTATTCTGAGCTTTGCCAGGTTTGGTACAAGGAAAGGATCTCCAGCCCTCCTAAAGGCCCTTTTTTGGGACGGTCTGTTGTCTGGCTGTGCGTACATGTTGTTACTTCTGCTTGGCTTCCGCCGTTCAGTTCATTTATTACAGGACCTCATTGCGTAAAACCAGGTGCAGTCGATGCAATCATGTGGCATCCTGGCTGCATGGAAGTGAAGGTGATCACTCAGGCCAGTTACAGACTCTGATAGTCAGAAGTGGCACGGACCTCATCCCACAAAAAAACAGGTTCCAACCAGGGAGTCGTAGTCAGTCACGAGGAAAAAAATTACTTCATTGCCCTAAAGGTGAGAACAAATTGGGACAATTTGTGAAGGAAAACTTTGGAAAATGTAATTTCGAATATAAGTCATTTCGTTTATCTGGATAGGTCCAATATTTCACAGATGTGCAATATAAGTATTGTAGATCACTGAGACAGGGCAACTTGGTCGGTCGAAGTTAGTCACGAGGAAAAAAATTACTTCATTGCCCTAAAGGTGAGAACAAATTGGGACTATTTGTGAAGGAAAACTTTGGAAAATGTAATTTCGAATATAAGTCATTTCGTTTATCTGGATAGGTCCAATATTTCACAGATGTGCAATATAAGTATTGTAGATCACTGGGACAGGGCAACTTGGTCGGTCGAAGTTAGTCACGAGGAAAAAAATTACTTCATTGCCCTAAAGGTGAGAAAATATTGAGGCAATTTGTAAAGAAAGGATTACCTCATCTTAGGTGGTCAAAGTGCCTCAGAGTTCGAGTGGCAGTGCAAAGCCAGTGAGTAAGCCAGTGAACAAGACCCTTTATTAGTGAACTCCTCAGCGATGGCCACAGATGGCTGTATTTCGGCAATGGAGATCGAAAGTCTGACCAGAATTGTTCAGCGAAAGGACGAAGACGACGCTATTGTACGGATTTCCCGGGCGCTATGACCTATGTACGGACGTGTCCCACACCGAGCAGGTCGTAATATTTTGAATCGTTGAGTCGATCATGGTTGTGCACAAGTGATGCGCGTGTCGCCTCCCGGGTCTATACGACTCCCTGGTTCCAACCTTCACCCCTCACTCAGCTCTACTGGTAGTCGTGTACATGTACCATAAATGCATAATCTGTGCTGCATCACGAGGCACGGCTAGTCAGTCATAAATTTAATGATAAACCAAAAAAACGGTTTATGTACTCTTGCTAGTAGTAGGGATATCACCGTATTTTTTTCTTTCGTAGTAAACCAGAAAAACTGTTTGTTTTCGGGAAGAACTACAGTACAGGAGACAGCACAGAAAATTTGGATGAAAAATCTTGAAGGATACCAGAGATATGAGGCGTCAAAGTCTTACGCCAACCTTCATCATGATGTATGCGGAATGCCATACTGCTGTGGCACCAACAGGGTTTTCCGGAAAGCCTAGCAAACGCTTAGCAACATTACAATATTGTCAGAATGCTATGTAATCTGGCGTGTAGGTGCAATATAGGTGCAATACAGGTTGGTTAGTCATTATGTTGACCAAAATACAATATTTCGGCAAGCGATGACCAATGAGAACGAGCGCGGCGCCCGTAGCAACCACCATAGCAACAATGCTTAATCCATTGAACACGAGTTCCATTACTATGAAATAATTGAAGTGAGCACTGATGGCTATGGTTGTATATACATGTGCAAAATAATAAATATGGAAGTTTCCGGAAGAGGAAGGAGGAAACTGTAGTTATCACCAACCCTCACCGCGCCCAGCTCACGCCGCTACGGCGTGCGACCTGAGCTGGGCGCCCTGCCCAGTATGGAACTGGCCTCAAGCCAGTCACGTATTCGGCAGCCCAGTGAGCTGTCTACCGGATCGCAGCGTTTAGAAGCGCCAAATGCGGCAGGGCCAGTCTCAGGCTGGTCGCGTAGGCGGCAGGCCGGTGGGCGACCGGCAAGGCTGCATTCGCATTTGGATCACCGAAGTGATACAGGTGCTTATACCATGGTACGGTACGGAGGGCCTGTTTTCAGCCAATCAGCGCTCGTCTAGCCATGGTTATATTGGCCAGTATAAATCCCGCGCGGGATTTATATAGAATATAAATCCCGGTGCACGGTACGTACGCTAGGGCACTGCCACCGTACATGTTCACTGCCTGAAAGGCAGTGAACTTGTACGGCGGCAGTACTCCAGCGCACGGACCATACATAAACAGACACAACGGACACCACATGCACGTGTACGCTCCACACAGAACGGCACACTGACGAGGAACAGTACACAATGGAAAAGAAGAATGACCTGGAATTCGTCTACAGAGTATTCTGTTATACTGAATCTGAGGATAAAGAACGTCGAATAACCACGAAGTATCCCGAATGGGTCAGCAATGTACATTGTACTTCGAAGAGTTGAAGATCATCAACAGACTGTCTCCTTCGTAAATAAGTTTATAATACCAGTGTACATGTACTTCAACCCGATTGGAAAAGGCTACAATAGATTGGATTGAAATGTGATACAAAACAGTGCATGCAAATGCATCTACTTGCAAGCAAAACTGATTATAAGATGCCGCATGTGAAAATCAGCACTGTACCATAATTATTATACTAACACTTACTCCCAAAGAGTCTGTAATCTAACTAGTGACGGTAGTTTGATTCAACAACAAACTCCAGCACCGCAGCAATTCAGTCGACTTCCGCACCGCTCACGACTCAAGACAAGATCATGAAGATGCTACAATATGCACTGGTACTGAAAGGAAATTTTATGCCAAACATCCACGGAGGAATCTCCTTCTGACCTTGCTCGACCATTCTTTCAACTGACAACTGATAACCATCAGAAGATGTTCATGTACTGCATGATGTAGGAGACCTCCAAATAGGTTCGTTGTTCTGGAAATGCGTAGGGGTACCTGGCATAAGTAGGATATGACCCTCGTAGTCGGGTTATACCGTACCCTCATATAAACCCCTCCTGCTATCGCAGTCGGGATTTATATTCAGCCGGTATAACCCTCTGACTCGGGTTATATCCTCTACTTCGACGGCACTCCGCGGCGCATCAAGGAGGCATCTGGGGCCCAGGCAGCCCGCCCGTAAGCGCACCACCGTATCAGGTATGCGCAGGTGGAGCAGCAGAGCAAGATGTGTGCCTGACACTCACCATCATCCGGTCGACCTCATGGTTGTGCGACTTTACACAGCCGTCACTCATTACTTGCTATTGCTTGCAGAAGGCCAGAATTTTTTTGCTCTCGTTTGCTCTAAAGCTAGTTGGTTTACATTTTTCGGGTACGATGGCGGGCGGGAGCAAATTTGTAGCTCCTGGCTCAGCAGCATCTGTTCTCTTCCCCAAGGATCCAGAGTGGCCCAAGGACCACGTTTTCTTCATTGAGGAGCTATCCAAGAATGGAGTGAAGCCAGAGGAGTTGCTTCTAGTGGACTTACACGGAAAGCCAGGTTGGTGTGTAGTAACGTTGTCCTGCCCAGCTGTGAGAGATAGGATCGCGGCAAGTGGAGTCCGGATCGCCGGTAAGGATGTGCATGTTATTGTTGGAGGCAGCCAAGTCACTGTGGTGTCCTTGTTCGGCTGTCCCTTGCATTTACACGATGGAGCGTTAATCAATTCTTTGGAGGCACATGGGAAAGTTTTCGGTCAGCCGACGAGGAAAACAGTCAAGCATGGAGATTATGCTATCGAAACAGGAACCAGGCAGATTCGAATCAGCTTGCAGAAAGGAGTACCGAGTACGCTGAGAGTAGGTAGTGTCACTGTACGTACATGGTACCCTGGCCAAGTACAGACATGCTACCTCTGTACACAGACTGGCCACGAGGCAAGGTACTGTCCAACACGCAAGAGTAGCAACCAGGCGTACGCAGGGGCCGAGGGTCAAAGCAGCCAGACCCAGGCAACCCCAAACACGCATGCAGCAGAGAAAGCACTGTACTCACAGGTCACACAAGGTCAGAGCAATACGCAAGAACGGCATGGAAATACCGTAGCGAACACAAATGAAAGTGCTGAAGGCGGACAACAGGAAAAAGACGCATCAACCCCAGGCCGGGGAGAAATACACCCGACCGAACACAAGGGAAAGCACCCCCTCGACGGGATCTCAGAAACCTCACAGCAGGAAAACGATACCTCCAGCACAGAGCAGAATGAAGAGACAAACCGTACATATGCCTCCGCTGTTGATGAGCGGCATCACAGGCACCCTGACCCCAACAGCGCGGAACAAGCGACTGGCGATGAGTCTCTGCCCCAGGAAAGCCGGTCCGTGCAAGATGAACAACAATCATCTGTGGACTCAGCCAATCCTCCCCAAGGGCTGCAGCAGCAACAGCAGCAGGCCTCTACACCTGTTGCTCCATCGCTGCCACCACCATCCCGAGGTAAAGCCGCCCACTCATCTCCAGATGAAGAAGGTTTTACCCTAGCATCGGGAAAGCACACCTTCGCACCCCATGTCCTGACCCCCACCCAGCTGACCCCCGAGCAGCAGCCAGCATTCAATGTCGACATACAACAGCAATGGGCAAAGCAGGCCAGCGCGAAAGAGATGGCCGATGTTGCCAAACGAGTAGCCGCAAGTCATCGACGGCACTTGAGTAAGTAAGCATCCTAGTAATAGTGGTCAGGAACATTTTTGCGCATATCAATCTGTATTCTACTACTGTGCTAATTCTGCCGACACTCTTACAAATGGCGTCTCTTAATCCCCTAGCACCCAGCTTTTTCCCCTCTAAGTCAAATCTAACCAGGCCTACCAGTATATGTCCTACTCACGATGCAGAACCCCTCCCTGCCCTTCTTGCTGATGTGACATCTAGCCATCCACCCTACACGCCCATAACACATTCATTCCACCTTAGGATAGGCCAACTCAACTGCCAAAGCGCCACTCATAAGATCCCAGTCATTGAGTCGCTACTACACACTGCGTCCCTTGACCTCCTATTCCTCTGTGAGACGTGGTTCTACCAATCACTGCCGGATGCAGCCATCTCAATTCCCGGATACAGCCTCCTGCGTAAAGATAGAGACGGTGCCCGACACTCCGCGATAGGCGGAGGACTTGCTGTTTATATTCGACAATCGCTTATGTGCCATTTCCAACGGCGGACCGACCTTGAATGCAAACTGGAGCACATTTGCGTGGAATTTATAGAATCGCAGAACAGTCGAAAGAATACATTCCACATGTTTTACAGGCCCCCTCACCGATCATCAGCAGAAAAACACGACTTTTTTGTGTCCTTCCAGTCCACCATTGCCAACGCACTGTCAGCCTCAGGCACGACAGTCATTCTCGGTGATTTCAATGCCAAACTCCGACAGTGGAACGCAACAGATGTTGATACGGCAGAGGGCAAACAGCTAGCAGGATTGTTAGACGACCTTGCACTACAGCAAATTGTGCGAAACACCGCAACGCGATACTCAGCTACGGGTAGCCAGTCATCACTTCTCGACCTGGTTATCACAGACGCAGAGCATCGTATATCCGACCTTGAAGTCCTAGATCCGCTATCAGACCACTGTCCCATAATCTTTAAATATCTCTCAGGAAAGCACACCCCAAAGCACCCGCCGCCCCGCTTTGTACCAGACTACGCGAACACTGACTTTCAATCTCTACGACAGAAACTTTCATCTCTTCCACTCCGGGAGTGTATGCTCGGTGCTTCCACCATCGAGAGTGCGTGGTGGGCATGGGAGTCATGCATCACACAAGCCATTGCCAGCTGCTTAGCGTACAGACGAGTTTCATCTCGAAGACAGCAAACCAAGCCTTGGTTCACCCCGCATCTGCATCACCTTCATCGCCAGAAGCAGCGCCTTTTCCGTGCCGCCAAGCGCCACCAAACAGTAGCATACTGGTTAACCTACAAGGCCCAGAGGAATGCATATCAGAACCAGTTAAGAAATGCCAAGACCCTGTACTTCAAGCGCCTCAGTGAGAATATTCACGATGAGCAAGATGCCCACCTTTGGTGGAAGAAAGCCAAGACACTTGCCAACATCTCCTGTAAGAAAGATAAAGTTCCTGACCTAACGTGTGAGGGCTACACGGCACAGAGCGAACCAGAGAAAGCAGAAATGCTCGCGAAGGTATTTGAGCGCCAGTGCACTCCTGCTCACGGTACAGGTACAATACCAGCACCAGCCGACGACTGTCCGAATGAATTATTCTCTCTGCCAGTCTTGGCCGAATCCTCAGTGTACCGGGTGCTCCGAAGGCTCCCGCAGCATAAGGCAACAGGCGGGAACATCTCGAACAGGATCCTCCGAGAGATCGCACCATGTATAACGTCCTCTGTTACCGACCTGTTTAACGCTAGCCTCACCTTAGGTGAGTTTCCTAGTGCCTGGAAGCTGGGAACAGTAATCCCCATATTTAAAAATAAAGGTAACCCGTGTGATCCCTCCAACTACCGCCCTATAACCCTACTCCCAGCTATTGCGAAAGCACTAGACAAGATTGTCGCCACCAAATTCGGTCACTATCTCGAGGTCAACAACATCATTGTCCCGGAACAGTTCGGCTTTGTCCGTGATCGCTCCACAGTTGACCAGCTGATACAGCTCACTACTAAGATCGCCTCGACCATGGATAAACGCATCCCTTACGATGCTGCATTTCTCGATTTTGCGAAGGCCTTCGATAAAGTGCCGCATGACGTGCTTCTCCAGCAACTCGGGACTATCTGCGATGCTCCGGCTACGAGTTGGTTTAAGAACTACCTCGATACGCGTACATTCAGCGTCCGAGTCCAACACCATCTGTCCTCCCCACGTCCCGTCAAGTCTGGAGTACCCCAGGGTTCCCACCTCGGGCCATTGCTTTTCCTGGTACATATCAACAGCCTACCCAGTGCCTCGAAACGCAACCAGCACGCTGATGTTTACCTGTTCGCGGATGACACCGCCGTCGGCCAAGCACGAACCAAAGGTACCAGCCCAATGGAGACTGCCCTGCAGGACACATTTGCCTGGGCCGACCGAGTAGGCGGAACCTTCAACCCATCGAAAACCGTTGTTATCTCATTCGCTGAGGAAGGAGCTGCAGAGACCATCCGCGGTATCCAGCCGTCAACCAGTCACCGTCACCTGGGAGTGTTGTTGAGTGAAACACTTAGCTTCCAGGAGCATATTGAACAGACAATAAGCAAGTTTAGACAACGCTGCGTTCTTCTGTGCCATATGGCTGACCGTTTAACAGGAGACATCGTCAGGAAGCTGTACCTTACGTATGTCCGCCCCACAGCAGAATACGCCGCCCCAGTATGGGAGTCCTCCCTCTCTGCTGCACAGCGGCTCACCCTTGAACGGCTGCAAGCCAGAGTAGCTCGCACAGTCATGCGGCTTGAGAGATGCCCTTGCCCATCAGACGAGCCCAAGTCATCATTGTTTAAACAGCTGGGGTGGCCAAGTCTATCCTGGCGCAGGAAGATCGCCTGCCTTATGGAATTCTTCCATTTGGTCACCACCCAACCAGAACTTTTTGAAGCAGCGGGATACTGCCCCACGCGTAGTCGCCGCCGCCAACTCGCATTCACTCTGCCACGGGTTGGGAAACACGCCGGGAGGTCATTTCTCTTCCGCACCGCTACTGTCTGGAATGCCTTGCCCGCAGACCTGAGAGCCACAGCCTCGCAGTCCCTGTTTCACAGTCACATTTGCACGCACTTCTCTGACACCAAACACAATGCCACTCCTCACTGACATGCCTCTGTCCTCCTTCTTTGTGCGTTGCGCTTATTCTTATTAAATTTTTGTGTTTCTGTTTCGGTACATTTCGTATTTCAAGGCATATCCCGAGGCTATAGGTATCATTGATTAAAGGACCATTCTGGAACATTCAGCATAATTGTATTTCTCTTGCTAGGCTGTTCATTACGAATTATTAGCCCTCCACTGTCTGCTATCTCAACCCTACAGCCTCCCATTATAATGGAACTCCCTTCAATTTAGACTACGTCTTTGGGAAATCCTCAAATATATAATATAATAATAACATGGTTTATACCCGTACCTGAGCATGGATCCTACTCAGCAGCAGATCGCTGGTATTCCTCGTTTGAGACCGCGGCGACGGCAGCGTCGGCCCTGACCAACAAGCCTCGGGCGATAAGCATGCCGGCCGAAAATGCAGGCATGGACACTGTCGTGCATGCCCAGTTTAGTTGAGTTCCTTGGAGGCGCTATGATGCCGGCCGGCGCATGTGTTGGCGCACGGGAGACGATTAGGACAATACGGCGTGCGGAATACTTCGAGCTGGCCACAATGCTTCCTTCCGGTCCTGCCCACACGCAGCCAGCAGCCAAACGCGTTAGAATCGATCAATCCGATGGCAATCACTGAGTGGAATTGTCATTGGCGGCTCCTCTTCTGGCAAGAGAAAAACTGAATCTCTAATCTACTGGGTCGAGGCCTGGCAGACTTTCAGAACCATCGCGCCTTGCAACACGAGCTTACGCCCTCTAGGGCCCTAAGTAGTCCGACAAGAAATTCATACTGCACGGCGACAAAAAGGCAGTTGGAGCAGTCTGAAATCCGGGACTTGCCGAAATCCAACCGTGACGGAACTAGCCCACTTCAGCCCCCGCATGGTAGCAGAACACAAGGCTTTATCTCGCTGACTACCCATATTACGGCCACGGACAACTCCGCTGCGGACGCTCTTTCACGCAGACGATTAGTCCATTTCCTCTCATCGGCTCCCTAATCCAGCTGCTGGACTCGGCTTAGTCCCGAACTCATGCTATGCGGGAGCAACTAATCATGGCAGCAAACCGGCTGAACTTCTTCTCAACCAATGCGTGCCTCCTTTTTCATTCGCTGTGTAGTCTATCTCTCTCAGCACACGTGGGTAAGCACGCAAGCACACACACACCCACGCATACATACATACATACACACATACATACATACATACACACATACATACATACATACACACACACATACTCTCTCTCTCTCTCTCTCTCTCTCTCTATTTATCCTCCTCTCCTCCATCCCTCACCCTGCTTCGCCTCTAAGTGCTGTCGCTCCCCTCCCCTTCCTACTCGTACTAGGCGGCATTACACCAAGTCTCAGCATGTGGGGTCTACTTTGCTGTTTTGGGGCTTTGTTTGGACATGGCGAGCTGTTATCTTTTTCCTTGCGGCTGTCGTCGCTGTTGCCATTGTTGTTTAGATACCACGGCGAGCCGGCAGTAAGTGCCGGTGTTGGCGGGCTGGCGACCTTGTCCTACTTTCAGTAATTAACACTTTACCCTAGGTGCGACGGATTCATCCGTCACGACCGCGCAGGGCATATTGCAGACACGCGTATGTGCGTTACACACACACACACTCACACAATTATGCGCACCCGACGGGCAGGGCGACTGGCCCATGCTGCTTATTCAGTTGTACTAGCGGAGGCAGGGGCGATTCCCCTTCGTAATCGCCCGTGCGGCGGAATACTCGGCGGCCTGATACGGCGGCGGTGCGAGCAAATGCAGGGGTGGTTCCCTTTTGAGCTCTGTTTGTGGCGGCGGCGGAGGCAGGGGCAGCGCCCCTAGCCCATGCAGCGGTTGACCCGGCGGCCCGACATGGCAGTTGACCCAGCGGTCCGATATGGCAACTGACCCGGCGGTCTGATATAGCGGCTGACCCAGCGGTCTGATATGGCGGCGGCGGCTGACCCAGCGGTCTGATATGGCGGCTGACCCAGCGGTCTGATATGGCGGCTGACCCAGCGGTCTGATACGGCGGCTATGCGAGCAAATGCAGGGGCAGCGCCCCTTTGCGCGTGTTGTTTGCGGCGGCATTGGTCAAGGCAGGGGCAGCGCGCCTCGCCTGGGTGGCGTTATGCCCGGCGCTGCGGCTATGTTTGCAAAACGCAGGGGCCGCTCCCCTTTGAGCTTTGTATGTTCACAGCTATGTTTGCAAGATTCAGGGGCAGCTCCCCTTGGGGCCTGGTACAGTTATGTTTGCAAAAAGCAGGGGCAACTCCCCTCCGAGCCTTGTATGTAATCGTTTACAGCGATGCTTGCAGAAAGCAGGGGTAGCTCCCCTTAGTGCGGGGTATGTTTACAGCTATGTTTGCGAAGAAGAAACAAAAAAAGGGCTTGGAGCTGGGTATGTTTACGGCCACGTTTGCAAAATGCAGGGGTAGCTCTCCTTGGAGCTTTAGCTAGTTGACAGCTACGCGACAAAATGCAGGGACAGCTCCCCTTGGAGCTTTGGATGTTTACAGCTATGTTTGCAAAATGCAGGGGCAGCTCCCCTTGGAGCTTTAACTAGTTTACAACTGTGCGGACAAAATGCAGGGGCAGCACTCCTTGAAACTTTGGATGTTTACCACTATGTTGGCTAAATGCAGGGGCAGTTCCCCTTGGGGCTTGGATGTTTACAGCCAGGTTTGCAAAATGCAGGGGTAGCTCCCCTCAGAGCGTTGTAGGTTTACAGCTAGGTTTGCCAAATGCAGGGGCAGCTCCCCTTGGAACTTTGGATGTTTACAGCTATATTTGCAAATACAGGGGCAGCTCCCCTTTGAGCTTCGTAGGTTTACTGCTAGGTTTGCAAAACGCAGGGGTAGCTCCCCTTTGGAGCTTTGGATGTTGTTATATCGGGTTCAGCAAAGCACAATCACAGGGTCGGAGAAAACTACCATTACAAGTACATCTGGAAGAACAGTCCGAAAGCAAGCAAGGCGCGGGAAAAGAACACCGCTCCACTAGAAGTTATGCAGATTCAGAGACCGCGCATGCGGACTGGTGTACACACAATAATGATGTCATGCAACTACACATACACTACAATCTCCCCCTTCAAAACACAAGGGAGAGCCTAACAGAGGGAAGGACAGTGTGCGAAGAGTGAGCATTATGAGAAGGCGGCTGAACATGAACAAGAGAACAGAGCGGTGCTCTAGAATAGTTCAGTCCCTGTAGCGCTGTGGCTTCAGTGCGTGACGCCTTGATGGCGTCCGAGCATCACGTTGCTGAACTACCTTCTCAGGATCAGAGGGAAGCTCAGGAGTCGTTGCAGGATCACGAACACGCAGCTGGTCCACATGTCTACGCACAATGACACCATTGGCCAGCTTAACTTCGAAAGACTTGGTGCCTTTCCGCTGCAATACGGTGCCAGCTGACCACTTCTGAGGCTGGTTGAACATCCGCGCATAGACGGCGCTGCCTTCGTCCAACCCTTTTGCTGGCGGCTGGTGGCAGGCAGCGGTGGTGGTATTCTTGGCTTGCGGCTGTACCAGGTGCAGTCTGGTCTTGAGCTCCCGTTGAAGGAACAATGCCGATGGAGTTTCTCCTGTTGTCGCGTGAGGAGTCGAGCGATACCGTTCCAAGAACGTCTGCAGTGCCTCGGTCCAGGACAGTAGACCACGCTTCTCACTCAACAAGGCAGCTTTGAATGTTTGGACACAGCGTTCTGCAGCTCCGTTGGTTGCGGGGAAGTATGGTGCACTGCGCAGGTGGATGATACTTCTCTCAGCCATGAAGTTGCTCCACTCCACGGACGTGAACTGCGGGCCGTTGTCCGTCACGATTGCATCAGGAGAACCATACGCCGCAAACAGCTTCCGGAACTCTGCGATAGTCGTCTTGCTGGTGGTGGAGGACATAGGAATCACTTCCAACCACTTGGAGAATGCATCAGTCACGATCAAATACATTCGTCCTTCCATTGGTCCAGCAAAATCGGCGTGAATGCGACTCCAGGGTGCTGCTGGATTGGGCCAACGTGTCACCTCCACTGGTTGATCACGATTCCTGTTCACTTGGCATGCATGGCAGCTTCGGACGGCTCGCTCCACGTCGCTGTCAAGACCTGGCCACCATACATGGTTCCTTGCCAAAGCCTTCATGCGCACCATACCAGGGTGTGCAATGTGTAACTCTTGAAGGAGCCGGGGCTGAAGCGTGCTAGGCACCACCGTGCGAAATCCTCGCTGAAGGCAGCCCTGGACTACTGTGAGCTCCTCTGCGATGCGGTGGAAGGGCTTCAGCTCTGAGGGGACAGTCTCGGGCCAACCATTGGCGACATGCTGCAGTACCTGCTTGAGCACGATGTCCTTGGCCGTCTCTGCACTGATGTCTGCTGCGAGGACTGGCAGCTGATCCTGGTGAGTCGTCAGAATCTCAGACACCTCACACACATCAACGCTATGCGAATCAAGCGACATGCGTGACAGGTAATCAGCGTTGGCGTTGGCTTCAGTCGTCTTTACCATCACATCGTATTGATACGCTGATAGTGTTACAGCCCAACGCTGCAACCGCATGGCTGCGATTGAGGGGATGCCTCTCTTTGGACCGAAGATTACGGCAAGAGGGCGGTTGTCGGTCACCAGGTTGAAGTGCCGTCCATAGAGGTACAAGTGGAACTTGGTGACACCGAACACGATAGCAAGCGCTTCTCGTTCCAGTTGGCTATAATTGCGCTCGCTGGTTGTCAAAGAGCGGCTGGCGTATGCGATTGGTTGCTCCTGCCCTTCCGGCATCACATGGGACAAGACAGCGCCAATTCCTGTGCCTGATGCATCGCAGGTCAGACGTAGCGGTAGCGAAGGGCTATAATGAACTAGAACTGGTGGTGCACTCAGAGCTGACTTCAAAGCTCTGAAGGCTTGCTGCTGTGGCGCTTGCCATTTCCAGACGGTGTTACGCTTCTGGAGATCGTAGAGAGGCTGTGCGAGCGAAGCCAGGTTCTCAATGAACTGGCCATAATAATTCACCAGACCCAAGAATGACTTGAGCTCCGTGACATTCGTCGGTGCACGTGCGTTCTGAACCGCTCGCACTTTCTCATCGGTGGCGTGTAGACCCGACGCGTCAATTTTGAAGCCGAGGTACTGGACTGAGTCGGAGAAGAACATGCATTTCGATTTCTTTAGCTTCAGACCAGCTTGCAACAGAATCGACAACACCGTGTTCAGACGTTCCAGCAGTAGTCTGCGAGTGGGTGCAGCGATCAGGATGTCGTCCAGGTACTTGGACACGCCTTCCAAGCCAACCAGGAGCTTGTCCATGATTCCTTGGAACACCGCTGGAGCCGATGCAACACCGTAGGGCAGACGATTGAACTGGTACAGGCCCTTGTGCGTGTTGATGGTAGTCATCTTCTGGGACGCCTCATCCAACGGCACTTGCAGATACGCCTGCGACAAATCCAGCTTCGCAAAATATTTGCAGCCATTCAGGGAGCTGAAGATGTCCTGCGCTGTCGGCAGTGGGTGCTGGTCCACTCGTAGTTGGGGATTCACAGTGACCTTGTAGTCACCGCAGAGACGAACTGAGCCATCAGGCTTTGGAACAGCCACTACTGGTGTTGCCCACTCGCTGTGCTTGACAGGCTCTATAATGTGCTGCTGCTCCATCTTCCTGAGCTGCTCCTCAACCAAGGGCTTGACAGCGTACGGCACTGAATAGGGACGCCTGAATACCGGTCGTGCATCCTCTTTCAGATGCAAGGTAGATGCGCCTGTTCGCAGCTCACCAACGTGGCCGTCAAACAAGGTCGCATTGTCAGCAACTATCCGCTCCAAATCGGGTCTATCCGTAGGTTCGTCAACCCCAAACACGGATGACCAGTCGAGTCGGACGTGTGGCAACCAATTCCTTCCGAGCAGTGTAGCACCCTCGCCTTCAACAATGAGCAGTGGCAATGGCGTTGTACGGCCATCATAGCATACCTCCACCGTGGCTTGACCCAACACATTGATTTCATCACCTGTGTACGAGCGCAGCTTGATGTTAGCCGGTTCGAGTTGTTTGTCACTGGTACGGTCCCACGTCTCACGTGACATAAGGCTCACTGCAGCTCCGGTGTCGAGCACCATTGTCGTTTCTACCCCGTCTAACATCACATTCACAGTTAGCTTGGGACGGGACTCTACGGAGTACACATCACCAACTTCATGCTCCTCACATACAAAATTGGTTTGGTGTTGGTCGCCCTTTTTCGTACGACACACCTTCTCGAGGTGCCCACGCTTGTGGCAGTAGTGGCACTCGGAAGCCTTGAAGCGACACTGTGAAGGAGCATGGTCCTTATTGCCACAGCGATAACAAGGCGCAGCCCCGTCAGTAGTGCTGCTAGCGCTGGCTCCGGACTTGCCTCGCTGTCTAGGTGCAGGTGGCTGTCTCTTGTGCCAAACGGCATGGACATCGCTGGACTCGGAGGTAGATCTACCCGCGGCCATCAAGCGCGCAGCCTCGCGATCGACCACCTCCTGAGCTGCAGCCGTTTTCAGAGCAGTCTCCAAAGTGAGGGCATCGATGGTCAGCAATTTTTTACAAACGACAGCGTCTCGTATGCCACAGACGAACCTGTCGCGGATGGCATCTTCCAGACCATTGCCGAAGTCACAGGTCTTTGCCAAACGTCGTAGCTCAGCGGCATAGTCATGATAACTCTCACTTGCCTGCTGGCTGCGGCTCCAAAATTTGTAGCGTTCCGCAATTGTCAGACGCTTAGGGGAGAAGTGTGCAGTCAGAGTCTGTCGCAGCTCTGAGAGGGACTTGTCATCCAGTGTTGCTGGTGCGATCAGCGTCACTAGCAACCTGAAAACACTTTCTCCTACAACTGTCAAGAATACAGATTTCTTCCGCCCGTCCTCAATTTTATTCGCTTTGTAGAATTGATCCAGCCTGGCCAGATAAGACTCCCAGTCATCAGCATCCGTAGATGTGAAGGGGCCCAGGTTTCCGAGCAGCGCCATGATCCGATCTTCGTCGCCACTTGTTATATCGGGTTCAGCAAAGCACAATCACAGGGTCGGAGAAAACTACCATTACAAGTACATCTGGAAGAACAGTCCGAAAGCAAGCAAGGCGCGGGAAAAGAACACCGCTCCACTAGAAGTTATGCAGATTCAGAGACCGCGCATGCGGACTGGTGTACACACAATAATGATGTCATGCAACTACACATACACTACAGATGTTTACAGCTATGCTTGCAAACTGCAGGGGCAGCTCCCCTGGGAGCTTTTGAAGTTGGATGTTTACAGGTGTGGTCGCAAAATGCAGGGGCAGCTCCCCGGGGAGCTTTGGATGTTTACAGCTATGTTTGCAAATGCAGGGTCAGCCCCCCTTGGAGCCTTGGATGCTTACAACTATGTGTGCAAAATGCAGGGACAGCTTCCCTTTGAGCTTTGTTGGTTTACAGCTAGGTTTGCAAAACACAGGGGTAGCTCCCCTGAGCTTTGGATGTTTATAGCTATGCTTGCAAAATGCAGGGGCAGCTCCCCTTGGAGCCTTGGAAGTTTACAGCTATGTTTGCAAAATGCAGGGGCAGCTCCCCTGGGAGCATTGGATGTGTACAGCTATGTTTGCAAAATGCAGGGGCATTTCCCCTTGGAGCTTTGTATATTTACAGCTAGGCTTGCAAAATGCAGGGGCAGCTCTCCCTCGGAGCGTGGTTTGTTTGCAGCTGAGATGGGGAGTGCAACCGAAGATCTCCTTTCGAGCTTGCTTGTTCGCATTTGCTTGTTAGCACCGTAGCTCGGGCACCCAGCAGGTCCTGACTGGCCTCTAGCGCATACTCCCGGCCACATTTATTGCCTGTTGCAGGATAGGGACCTCACCCCATATTTTTTTTGGACGATCGGCGGGCGGGAAGCCGTCATCGACCTAAGAGGCAAAATACAAGAATAACTGAGAAACTAATAATTGTATACAACGCGCCAACCCTTTGGCTCTGTTGTCGGCCCTGCGGGAGGCACCCAGGTATCCCCCTCGTGCGAACACCACCCGTGGAAGCGGAAAAGTTGTGACGGCGTATTCAGTAGTGCCCAGCACCAGCAGGACCTACCAATCAGGGGAAAGCCTAGCAGTCCTTCATGGCAATTCCCTTGGTAGACCCCCTCAAGCTGACACAGGATCTGGCCACCAGGAAGGGGCCTGGACGGCAGCTCCAGGTCACCGGAAGGTCGTCAGGGTTGACCCGCAAGAGATACATGTGCGGTGGAGCCTGTGACTAAACGGCCACCCCTTGGGGCCAGAGAAAGCGGTCTTGAGGGGCAGGTGGTCCTTAGTTGGAGGCTTGCACCGCAAACTATGAATGTGAGACCGTCCGTGCCCGGCGAAGGTGTCCATAGTACCAGGCGGGTAGCTAGTCACACTTGTATCCAACACGACAGCCCTTCGGCTGTTGTCTGCCCGGCTTGGGGCGCCCAGGTATCCCCCGTGCGAACACTACCCGCGGAAGCTGACAAGTCGTCAGCGTATTCAGTAGTGCCCAGCACCAGCAGGAGCTACCAACCAGGGGAAAGCCTAGCAGTCCTTCATGGCAATGCCCTTGGTAGACGCCCTCAAGCTGACACAGGATCTGGCGGCCAGGAAGGTGCCCGGACAGCAGCTCCAGGCCGCCGGAAGGTGGTCAGGGTTGACCCGCAAGAGATACATGTGCGGTTGAGCCTGTGGCTAACGACCACCCCTTGGGGCCAGAGAAAGCGGTCCTTAGTGGCAGGTGGTCCTTGGCTGCAGGCTTGCACTGCACAACCATTATGAATGTGAGACCGTCCGGGCCCGGCGAAGTGGTCGGTAGTACCAGACTGGTCGCTGGTCACGGTGGTCTTTAGCTACTGGTTTCACTGTACATGTAATACCGAATCAGGCATGCCATCACAGGTCTACAGCGAACAGCACAGAGATCGACGGGACCAAGAATAGGGGATAGCGTGCGGCGAGGCCACCCCCATTATTTTTGGGAGGCACGGCTTCATGTTAGAGCAGTAAATTGCAGTTAGGGACTCAGCTGAGTCAAGCTGGACTCAGCGTGTCAAGTTTGGCATAATACAATAAGCGCGCTATCCCCATACAGTTGTGTGGTTATTGTGTGAGTGTATATGCAGGAGTCCGCGGTCACGTGAGGGGGGAGTGATAAATGGAAGTTTCCGGAAGAGGAAGGAGGAAACTGTAGTTATCACCAACCCTCACCGCGCCCAGCTCACGCCGCTACGGCGTGCGACCTGAGCTGGGCGCCCTGCCCAGTATGGAACTGGCCTCAAGCCAGTCACGTATTCGGCAGCCCAGTGAGCTGTCTACCGGATCGCAGCGTTTAGAAGCGCCAAATGCGGCAGGGCCAGTCTCAGGCTGGTCGCGTAGGCGGCAGGCCGGTGGGCGACCGGCAAGGCTGCATTCGCATTTGGATCACCGAAGTGATACAGGTGCTTCGACGGCACTCCGTGGCGCATCAAGGAGGCATCTGGGGCCCAGGCAGCCCGCCCGTAAGCGCACCACCGTATCAGGTATGCGCAGGTGGAGCAGCAGAGCAAGATGTGTGCCTGACACTCACCATCATCCGGTCGACCTCATGGTTGTGCGACTTTACACAGCCGTCACTCATTACTTGCTATTGCTTGCAGAAGGCCAGAATTTTTTTTTCTTTCTTCGCTCTTTCCCTTCTTCCAGGCACGGCTTCATGTTAGAGCAGTAAATTGCAGTTAGGGACTCAGCTGAGTCAAGCTGGACTCAGCGTGTCAAGTTTGGCATAATACAATAAGCGCGCTATCCCCATACAGTTGTGTGGTTATTGTGTGAGTGTATATGCAGGAGTCCGCGGTCACGTGAGGGGGGGAGTGATAAACAGCAGTTTGGTCTTCAGATGCCCAACTTTACTGCGGCAGTCACACAGTTGATCAATCATGTACAATCATGTAAATGTACATGTACATGTACATTTACATGTAAAATGCACAATAGTGAAATACGCGTACAATCCAAGCACTGATGCGATCCATGTCAGAGCACCACTCCATAGCAAATTCTTTCTGGTTTCAAGGCGACGAGTCGAATACAAAATCATAGCTCACTTTGTCGCAATAGCGAAAGTCTCCGTCAGGTGCAATCTTTCACTTGGACCAACAAATCATCTGAAACACTCCTAGCGCTTGAACATATTGGGTCAAGAAATTCATTCATTTTGGGCGACCAGGAGGTGAAAGTCTTGAAAGCGCGATGAAGAGCGATCCCCCAGCTCGAGAAGAAAGCACTATTCTACATAATTCGAGGTCGCTGAACACGATGGTGGGTGTTTCCTGGCCGTGTACTCCCTCCAAACGGATGAAAAATCCAATTGAAAACTACACTCCTCACAACAAAAAGCTCAAACTACAGTTGCCCAAGCAAGTGCGGCACCAAAACGAGCAGGAAGACCTCAGCTATCAAACGCACCAACTAACTTACTTTCAACTTTGAAAAAGAAAGCAGGACAAAGCAGTTCGAAAAAAACTGCAGCGAAGTCCATGGTGCCACCGCTACCATGCTAATGTACGTGACCCGAGTGAAGGCTGTTTTCAGCTGATTTGTCACGTGACTGAACTCCCTACTAGTAGATCTACCAGTACTTTTTGTAGTGGCTTTTCATCATGCATGGTCGTTGTCAAGAGAACTGCTCTAGTCAGTAACGTCGTTATGTACATTGTACTGCACTCTGCAGGGCATTGATAGGGTCGGCTCTGTTGAGAGTGTACTTCGTATCGGCCTTTTGGATAATGCAAACCCTGACACTCTGACGCTACCCGACCTTTTGCTCTTTTTTTCTTCTTTTTGTCATCTTGATCTTCCTCCACGGTGGCCTGAATGGAGCCAGATGCAGAACATCAACAGTATACTGTCTGTAGTGTTCCTTCGTCTTTTTCTCTAATGCACTGTGGGGTCGACATTTTGCACGCCCACAATGCGGGCACAAGCCAATCATGGTAATGCCAATACCCAGGTGAGACTAAAGAGACAGGGTATTCAGTATCTCCAGTCCACGATCATACCGACTTGCGCCATTGATTTGGGTGAGCTGTGCCGACACTGCGCCTAGGAAGTAACTAGTGGTCCACCCTCCTGCCCTGGACCCAGTACTAATCCGTGATCGTGCGGCCTGTCCTTGGCTCCAGCCTGGACGTAATCGTTGATCATGACTGTTCGTTTCGCTGCAAAGCTCATGCACCCAGTAATGGTACAAGTACCTGGACAGTGTGGTCATCGGTTCCAGATTTTCATGATCAGACAAGCGTAGATCTATGGGTTTCGCCAGGCAGCAGCCGAGATTGTGTGCTCCCAGACCCAGCTAGCCCGTCGATTCTAAAAGAATCGGGAATATACAAAGCTACTTGTACATCTACCTGAGCCCCGCGCCGCATTTCAAAAGGCATACAACTAAAAGAAATTTAAAAGTAGCGATTAGCTGCTACGAGTAGCGTGCTATCGCTAGAAGTCGGAAAACGAAAAGAAAGAAGCGAAGTATTGCTGGATCATGGGGGCGGAGCGTACTCTTGCCAGCAAAAGGTCGGATTGCGTCAAAGTGTCAACTGTGCAGTACAGAACGGTTTTTAGCGAAAATTGTTTTGTTTAGGAACGAAGTACACTCTCAACTGAGCCGACCCGATCAGGATGGATAGCCAAGGAGAATTTTAGGCATGTCAGAATGAGATGATTGACCTGGTCAGCTAGCCGAGTCAGGGTGATGCGGCTCTGAAGCTGCTTGCGCCCGTGTGATACTGCCCATGGCATAGGATTAAGTAGAGTGTAGTGAGTGGCAGCTAGTGGGTCGGCTCAGTTGAGAGTGTACTTCGTATCACTAAACAAATTTGGATTTTGTCTTCACACTATAGCCACTCTGACGCAACCCGACCTTTTGCTACTTTTTTTCTTCTTCTTCTTTCATTGTAAATCATGGTACACTGTAATGATGTTGTTGCTGTTGACATTTTTATTTTTACTCGGGTAGGGTTGCGTGTACAGCTCTTTTGCTGTTTTGGCTTTGTGCATGGCCTGGCGCGATATGGCATGGACGCTAGCACCATAATAATAATATTAGTACACACAGCTCGCATCTTCCCTGAACCTGTTAGACAGGAGCAGAGTCGACGCATCTGTCGGCAGTTTGGGTCATTTGATAATAATAATAATAATAATAATAATATTAACTGGTTTGAGGGAAAGAGACAAACGGGAAAAGTCTGAAGAAAAAATTGACTGTCACCACCAGGACTCGAACCAGGGACACTCGCTTGTAGCCAGCGATGCTCTAACCACTGAGCTATGGTGTAGTCGTCATCCCAGCAGAAGAAAATGTTGAACAGTCTCTGCTGGGATGACGACTACACCATAGCTCAGTGGTTAGAGCATCGCTAGCTACAAGCGAGGGTCCCTGGTTCGAGTCCTGGTGGTGACGGTCAATTTTTTCTTCAGACTTTTCCCGTTTGCCTCTGTCCCTCAAACTAGTGAATAATAATAATAATAATAATAATAATTAAAAAGCTTCCGTGGAGATAAAAATGTAATCAACGCAATAAATAGAGTAAGCTGCGCACTCAGTACAAACACCATAAGCAAAACTTGTTTTCATGTAAATAAAGAAGCTTGTTCCTAAACGTTTTCGTCGCCATCTCATCAGAGGATTACTGGCAAATCAACAAAAGCTCTTAACTCAATATATATACGCACAATGCAAGTAATAATTTAGACCCTAACTAGCGCGATAAAATGAGAGCTGAAAGAAACATTACACCATTCAACGATATCAGGTGACAACAGATGCGATAAATTCACCACTAGAAAGTTACCATGCAACCACAAACGAGAACTACTGATCTAAATTCACAAACAATTTCAACGTAAACAAATTCTTTTTCTGCCTACACAAAATCGGCTTAGTTGTGTAGGCAGAAAAAGAATTTGTTTACGTTGAAATTGTTTGTGAATTTAGATCAGTAGTTCTCGTTTGTGGTTGCATGGTAACTTTCTAGTGGTGAATTTATCGCATCTGTTGTCACCTGATATCGTTGAATGGTGTAATGTTTCTTTCAGCTCTCATTTTATCGCGCTAGTTAGGGTCTAAATTATTACTTGCATTGTGCGTATATATATTGAGTTAAGAGCTTTTGTTGATTTGCCAGTAATCCTCTGATGAGATGGCGACGAAAACGTTTAGGAACAAGCTTCTTTATTTACATGAAAACAAGTTTTGCTTATGGTGTTTGTACTGAGTGCGCAGCTTACTCTATTTATTGCGTTGAATAATAATAATAATATTAATTAATAATAAAACAGTGTCAAGCCAAGTTACTAATACTAGTACCGGTACTAGTAGTCTATCTCCTGCAGCTTGGAGAGCGCTCTGCACGGAGAGATCCGCTGCCTTCAGGTAGGCGTGCCGAATCGTATCTATCTGGACGGCCACGGGTTTTTTATGTCGTTTGTGTTGGTGGATAGCTCCAGTGCTTGGAACGATGCGGATCCTGGACCCCCTCGTACCACATGGCCAAACCACAGCAGCCTGCATCGCCGACATGTGGCGCTAACTGGAGATTGTTTTGTTTTTGTGTATATTAGTAAATTTAGTTGTTATTGCCATTGGCATTGGTGATGCGTTGCGGGTAGACAATCTGCAGCAGTACGCGTAGCTTCCTCCGTTACTAACTTACCATTTGTCCAGTTTGTCGTTCAGCAATTAAATTTGGACAGAGTCCACAATCCGCAATTGTATAGAATGATCGGCATTATGAAGCTGAAGACACCACTGCAGCTGTACTTATGGTTTATAAATATGGTGGTAAAGACACACCTGGCAATATGGCGGTAAACACACGCCTGCCCACACACGCTCTCTAGGCTGCAAAGTTCTGGCACAGAGCTCTCCTTCTCACCACCACCACCATCAGTTCGCGCCTGGCGCCTGGTCGATGCATGGCTGGCGGTATCCGGCATAGCAGGCTGGTACATCAAGTAGCGCATGGCACATAGATGATGACACAGCAACGACATAGCTCGATTGCGACGTACGTTTCGTCCCCGCTGGACTCATCTTTGCAGCCTAGAGAGCGTGTGTGGGCAGGCGTGTGTTTACCGCCATATTGCCAGGTGTGTCTTTACCACCATATTTATAAACCATAAGTACAGCTGCAGTGGTGTCTTCAGCTTCATTCTCCCGAGTCAAGCTCCGTATGAAGACATCCAAGAAGAAGATTGCCTGATGAGTCCAGCGGGGACGAAACGTACGTCGCAATCGAGCTATGTCGTTGCTGTGTCATCATCTATGTGCCATGCGCTACTTGATGTACCAGCCTGCTATGCCGGATACCGCCAGCCATGCCTCGACCAGGCGCCAGGCGCGAACTGATGGTGGTGGTGGTGAGAAGGAGAGCTCTGTGCCAGAACTTTGCAGCCTAGAGAGCGTGTGTGGGCAGGCGTGTGTTTACCGCCATATTGCCAGGTGTGTCTTTACCACCATATTTATAAAGGCATTATGAGGCAGTTAAACATACACAGTCGGGATTGAAAGGAATGCCGTCTCCCAGAAATCGAACCAAACGCCCTGTTTGCTTTCGAAATTCTCATGCCCACGTCTTCTGCAGAGAGCCCAATAGGGAACCCAGGAGTTTGATTGATCTCCATTCGTTGCTGTTTCTCGTAACATCAAGTTACATATTCGTTTTCTGTGTATTGAGCTTGAGGTTGTCTTCGTTAATTATAGGTTCACACTCAGCAACGAGAGCCTTCGCCTCGTCATCATTTCGGTTATGCAGAGTAGTATCGTCAGCGTACTGCGTTGTCGAAGCAGGCATTGGTGAGCGAATTGTGCATCTTTCCCTGATCTTGCGCATTGTGCCTTCTGCATATGTTATGAACATAATAGGGGACATCGGGTCTCCCTGGACCACTCCGATGTAAGTTGGGAAAGGTGGACTCAGGGAGCCACTTAGCTTGATCCTGGCTGAGCGCTGTCGTGTTGGAAAGTAGCATACCAAGAGAAAAAATAACCTGGGACTCCCAGGTTATTTTTTCTCTTGGTATGCTACTTTCCAAGCTTGGAGGATGATGCCGGCAGAAAAATTGGCAGAATTCGGTACTTTTTCTGGTAAGTTTCACGCATGTTTGGTTTGAGGATAAAGAAATGGAGCAGAATTCGAGGAATTGCCCGCCATAAGGTTTGTATGGTTCTGCCAATTTCACTGCTTTTCGAGCAGAATCTGCCACCTTTTCGAGTAGGCATGGGCGGGTAATCATTATGGCTGGCATTATAGTCCCTTTTTTCCAGGCGGCATAATGCTGGCATTATCACACCAGTTCGCATGCAAAATTGGCATTACAAGCATAATTGCCGGTCGACAACGGTCGGTGTCATGTATGAAGCTGGCTAGGTCCAGTTCCGAAAATCGTGCATCTGAACCCATCCGGCTTCGTCCTGACGTTGCAAATCAACCTTCTCAGTGGATTGCTTCAGACAACATGCTCACTGCTGCTTCTACGCTTTGGCCTTGATCCAAGACGGCCTTCTTAAATCGACTTTTCCAACTTTCAAACTGGCATTATGGAGAAGTGTGAGCATTATAAGTGGCATTATATCCTCATAATTATTATGAGCATAGGGCTTGAAAGTGCTACGTCACAGCATAGCAACAATTTCAAAAATTCAAAAATTGGATCCACTTGGATCCAGTTTTTGTATGGATCCAAGCACATTTCAAGCCGTCTTACTCACAGCAAGGTGATGTAACCAGTGAAACTGACTGATTTGGCTACTGGGGGCGGGGTTACAACTGGTGGCGAAGTAAAAGTCACCCCTGCATACGACATGAGTGGGTTGCTATGCACCCACATACTGAGGCAATAGCAAAGTCACACCTTAGTGGATCCAAAATAGAAATCTGATGTCAACTTAGTACTCCCTGGCCGTTTTTGACGTCATCACTTTCAAGCCCTATTGCCTTTAGCATTATCGCAGCAAATAACTAGCATTACCCGCCCATGCCTATTTTCGAGCAGTATCCGCCAAGGCCTACCGGTACCTCATGGGTCTTGGGTACCGGGTACTGGTATACTGCACGTAGATCTACAGCGCTGGCAACTGAAATCCGATCCCCTGAGCGATGGGTTCACATTCTAGCGATCTCTGTTTCGTAGTTTTACCATCCCGTGTTGGGTCTTTGCGATGTGAGCGCACCGATCAGGGGTCGGATTTCAGTTGCCAGCACTGTACAGGTGGAATCCTGATACTTCGAACCTCAAAATGCCAGGAAAAAACTTCTACTTATCCGGACATTCTAATTATCCAAACATGAACCCACAACTCAATATGTATGTCAAAATGCTCTCATGGTCACGCAGAGTTGCGCTATGGACCTTAGACACAAATTTTACGGACACTGAACTGACCGGCACAGCCTGCTCGTGCAAACTGAACTGACCAGTACAGTGTACAGTGAACTTCGAATTACACTTTGCTAACTTCGAATTATCAGCACAAATCCCACACATTTTCTATGTAAGTGGAATCTGTGGGACTTCTAATTAGCCGGACATGTCCAGTTCGAGGTTCGAATTAGGCCAAAACAAATAATGACCTTGTTTCCGGTCGCCCGACCGGGCCACTTTTTCCCAAATTCTGAAACTTTTTTTTGGTCCCAAATGTATACAAACGGTGGCAATGCCATGTGTGCAAGTGCACTCAACGAGTCATAACTCAGTCAAATCTCAACCGAATTCCACAATCGAAACACCTACAAGGTAGCAGAGATTCTCAGCTGTCGGCTCGAAAACCTCCGGGGTCGATACGAGCTAGAATAACGGAGCTGGAAGGACTCGAACTGTTTGCTTGATTTCTCAGGATGTACGAAAACAGAAATACACCACATGCTGTACAAGAACAGTGAGTCAGTCACTTTGACATTGATCCTTGCCATGATATATGTACAATGTACATGTGTAGGTGCTCTTGTCCATCAATACCACAACGATTGAGGAACCAAAAAAAGTATCCAAAAAAAGTTTCATTCCGGCCGACCGAGTCTCCTTTTTGAGGGGTTGCCGACCGGAAACAAGCCTATTTTTTGTTTTGGCCTTATCAGAATTTTTTATGTGGGAATCGTATTGAAAGAAATCGGTCCTGGAAAAACTTTGCTCTCTCGCTCTCTCGCTCTCTCGCTCTCTCGCTCTCTCGCTCTCTCGCTCTCTCGCTCTCTCGCTCTCTCGCTCTCTCGCTCTCTCGCTCTCTCTCGCTCTCTAGCTCTCTCGCGCTCTCGCGCTCTCTCTCTCTCTCTCTCTCTCTCTCTCTCTCTCTCTAGCTACTAATGCAATCTATTACATTGGTAGCAGAGGATGGTTTCTGTCCTGGAGCTCTGTGCCTTCGCGTTGGCATTCATCTCGGGATGTGTGCTCACTTGGAAGATAGCAAGTCGTCTCCACCGAGCTGCTTGGCAACCCAAGGAGAGGATTCCAGAAATAAGGCTTCGCCATCGGGATCCTCCTCCGTACACTGGCAAGCCGTCGGAATTCAAGGAGTGGCTATTTGCGGTGGAAGAAGCGCTAAGAAGCCAGCAGCCTGCCGATCCAGTGGGATATGTGGCAGCGTTCCTGGATTGCAGCGCCCGCCGTTGGCTGATGACATTGTGGGAGGAAGACGGTAGATCAACGACTTGGAAACAGTTGAAACTGCAGCTCAAGGGCGCATTTGAAAAGAAACATAAAGAGGAGAGGATAAACTTTTCTAAGCACTCGCAGACTCCATTGCAGCCACTCACACAGTACAGGGTACCTCACTTCAAACTCTCCAGCTACGGTCTCTTCGCTGCATAAGTTCACTTCACTTCCAAAAAAAAATAATAATACCACCAACGCATCAATTCTCGCCAAACAGTCGTCCCTTGTGAATCGTCGTATACGTGAAGCAATGTTCATTCGTGATAGTCGTCCAAGATCGTGGCTGGAGACTGCTGGACACAGTGTGAAATAATTTAATTTAATTATGTGTTAGATGTTGGTGTTATAAATTGTGGTAGACCATGGTAGACTGTGATGTTGCGAATATATGGCACGATAATATTTGATGTTTATGTGTGCTAGCTGGTTATATTATAGTGCTTAGCAAATATTTGTATTTGTCGTCATCTTTGTCTTCACACCCATGGATCCAGCTACATTGCATACTATTCTCCATGTCGCACTAACACATATTCACACTTACAGACACAGCTCTCCACTTGTCTCCTTCGCTCCTTCCCTTTCTACCAACACACTTCACCATTGCTGCTGGTAACCACACTTCTCGTGCCTTCCCTTCCTTTCTCCCGACAGCTTTCACCATTGCTGCTACCCTCCACACATACAAACATTTCCAGCACTACCGCACCACACAGCATATCTACTATACTCGTTTCAGTTTTTGTTGGCTTTAGTTGAATGGTTTTCACCCTGAAGATGGGCCATGCCCGAAAATTTGGTGCATTCCATTTATACATGTATCTAATAATTATAATTAATTTTCTTTTTGGAAGTGAACTGAACTTATGCAGCGAAGAGACCGTAGTTGGAGAGTTTGAAGTGAGGTACCCTGTAAGAGGAGAGGAGACGGATAAAAGTACGAGCACGGCAAACAGGTAGCTTGGAAGACCATGAAGACTACATTGCGGAGTATCTCGCTTTGTCTGTCGGCCTCTGGACTGGATGAGCTGACCAAGCCAAGGCATTACTTTTCACGGAGGGCCTGGCTGACCCGCTTGCGCTTGTTCAAAAGGAGGTGAGGCAGCACCACCCGGAGAGACCTTGGTTGACGCAGTGCGGCACGCGCGCACTGTATGTGATTTTCCCAGTGGTCTGCGTGGAAAGTGCCCGCCCCGGGTCCTGAACGTTCCTGAGGACTACGAACTGCACGGATCTACGCAGCGAGAAGGCACGCAACCGGCGCTGCGTCGGTTTCACTTACCTCCTGCAGAGCGAATGCGTTTGGTACGGGAAAATCGAAGCCTCCGTTGCAAGGAAGTAAGTTGGTCATAGCACGTGGACGGCTTCACCATGTTCACCCAAAACGCCGGCCGCCAGCGACCATAGCCTAGGAGCACGACCGCTGGCGGAGCTTGGAGTGCTCGAAGTGGAGAAGTCTGAAGCCTGGTCCGGTCATGAACATGATCTCCTCGATCGTTATACCCGAAGCGCGCATCGGAGGACATTCAGCGAGGTGCCTTCTGGTGCGACGCACAATTTCGCTTCAGAACGGACCGGTGGATAGCTGAAGCTTGTATTACCACGTCTGAGAGCGAGAATCAAATCTCGCTGACCATGGCTGATGCCGGGCGAAGACAGCTGCTCAGTGAAACTGTGACGCCAAGGCTTCGATTGGAAATCGGAGACCACGAATCCTGGGAGCAGCTGACAGTTATACCCTTGGAGGGATACGACGTAGTACTGGGCAAGCCGTAGCTGTCTCGTACTAACCCGCAAGTGGACTTCGCCAACAACCGTGTCACGCTGTCCGATCGGGAGAGAGGTCGTGATGTGACAGTGACATGCGTGTCTGACAAACCCGACAAACCCCGGCCCCTCAGCGGAGACGGATGAAGCCTACCCCGCGGAATTCATGAGTATCAAACAGGCTCGGAAAGCACTGAAGAAGGGAGCGGAATGTGTAATTGTGAAGATTGAAAGGGCCGGCGGCGAAGGTGACAATAAGGAAATGAAAACAGGGGCGTCGGAAGGTATTTTAGTGTGGTACGGTCAGCCATCTGAAGTACAATTTACTCGTGGGGGAGTGGTGGCTGAGCCGAAAATTTTGGAATTTTAGATCCCAGATCGGTGTATTTGGTTGATTCACGGGGTATCTGGGGCAAAAAGTGGTACGGTCAATACCGTAGTGACCGTACCGTGTGCGACGCCCCTGGAAAATAATGGTGGACAACGAGCAGCGTGCCGAACTCGAGCAGATTCTCAACACGCACGGCACCTGTTTTCCGCAGGAACTACCAATGGACCTGCCGCCGAGTCGAAGAACCGATCACGAAATTGATGTGGATCCTGATGCCAAGCCACCCTCCCGACCTCCGTACCGTCTCTCACAGCCAGAACTCGAAGAACTGCAGAAACAGCTCGAGAAACTGCTCAAGCACGGTTTCATCGAACCCAGCAGATCACCGTATGGAGCACCCTTCTTCTTTGTTAAGAAGGCTGACAGTTCGCTGCGCCTGGTGTGCAACTGGAGACCTCTGAACAACATTACCGTGAAGATGCAAGCCTGTCTGCCATCTCTTTGATACCATACGTGGAGCAAAATATTTTTCAAAGCTGGACCTAATGTCGGGTTATCACCAAGTCAGAGTTAGAGAACAAGATATACCAAAGACCGCAATCAACACCCCGTTCGGCCAATACCAATTCCGTGTGATGGGGTTCGGCTTGACAAATGCACCAGCAACTTTCATTGGCCTGATGAACAATGTCCTCCGTCCATTCCTACGGAACTGCGTCGTAGTCTTCCTGGACGGCATTCTTGTGTTCAGCAGGACATGGACCGAGCATCTAAAGCATCTCGACAGTGTCCTGTCCGCACTGGAAGAAGCTCAACTGTATTGCAAGCGTGCCAAGTGCGAATTTGTAGCTCCGTCCATGAAGTTCCTTGGACACATCATCTCTAGAGAGACAATCGGTCCTGATCCGGAGAAGCTGCAAGCTGTTGACGCGTGCTCACCACCACAGTCAGTTTCTGAAATCCGTCGATTCCTGGGTTTCGCCAACTATTTCAGGCGATTCATTAAGGAATATGCATCAATTGCACGGCCTTTGGAAACACTTACTTCAAAATACTGGAAAGCATTCCCGTTTTGTATGGAGCTCAGCACAGCAGAATGCTTTTGACATGCTGAAGCAAGCACTTGTATCTGCACCAGTTCTGCATTTTACTGATGTTGCACAACCGTTCAGTGTGGTGACGGATGCTAGCCATACAGCCATTGGTGATGTCTTACTTCAACAGGAAGATGGTGATTGGCTCCCAGTCGCCTACACCAGCAGACGACTACGCCCAGAAGAAGTAAACTACACAGCAATGGAAAGAGAAACGCTAGCTGTCGTCCACGCTTTGAGAGTATGGAAGCTGTATCTATTTGAACGGCTTGAAGTTATCACAGACAACCAAGGTGTGAAATATCTAGGCACCAAGACCAATGTGTCTAAAAGGGAAGCTAGGTGGATTGACTTCCTGGCAGACTTCAATTTCAGCATTGTCCACCGATCCGGCAAGGAGAACATCGCAGATGCATTGTCCCGGTCTATTGCCAGCGTCGAGGTAACCGTACGGCAAGAACAACAGTTCCAATATCTGTTAGTAAACGGCTACGCAGCCGATAAGTTCTGCTGCACTAGGATCACCGGATTGAATGATCAGGACGAGCAGCTGCAGCAGCGTTACCACTGGGATGCCTCCAGCAAGCAGCTCTACTTGAAGCATGACCCTGAGTGGAGGCTTTGCATGCCGGCTGGACCACTGCGGAGAAAGTTGCTCAACCTATGTCATGACAGCGTGTCAGCGGGACACCCAAGGCGTGACCGAACGTATGCGAAACTTGCTCGGAGGTACTATTGGCCCAGAATGGGAAGATTCGTCGCAAGGTATGTGAAGGCATGTCGAACATGCCAGCGTACAAAGGGAGACCGTTTTGAAACCAAGGGAGAATCGACTCCAGCCGTTGCCAGTACCACAAGTGCCATGGGAATGCATTGGCATGGATCTTATTACCGGCCTTCCAACTACACCGCAGGGTAATGATGCGATTCTGACTTTCATCGACCGGTTGACTAAGCAAGCCCATTTCGTTGCCACTAAGATTTCTATAGACGCACAGGGTGTGGCTGATCTGTACATGCGCAATGTCTATCGCCTACACGGTCTCAGTAAGTCCATTGTGAGCGACCGTGATCCTCGTTTCACTGCCGAGCTTTACCGTGATGTCTTCAAGCAGCTGGGAGTTCGCCTCTACTTTTCAACTGCCAATCACCCGCAGACTGATGGTGCAACGAAACGAGTGCATCGGACAATGGGTCAAATCTTACGTTCAGCAGTTAACCATCGGCAGACTAATTGGGAGGAACTTCTGCCGATGTGCGAGTTTGCTTACAGCAACATGGTTCAAGGATCTACAGGTGATACTCCATTCTATTTAAACTACGGCCAACATCCGTTATCTGCTGCAGACGCCCTTCTCCGGGCGGTGGTTTCAACTTGCCTTGAGGCGCAATCCTGGGTCAATCGCCAGAAGTCAGCACTGCAAGTAGCAAAGGACAGCATCCAGAATGCAATCCGAAGCCGAGAGTTCTACGCCAACCGGTCAAGACAAAACTCGAGGTTCAAGGTGGGGGGTGAAGTGATGGTCCACAGGGACTATAATTATAACCACGTCAGTATCACGAGATCAGCCTTGCGCTAAACTGAGACTACGCTGGTTCGGTCCATTTACAGTCAAGAAGGCATCTGGCTCGACTATGCGGTTGGACCTCCCAAGAACATGTCGTGTCCATCCGGTGTTCAACACAGCTGCACTGAAATTGTTCGTTACTGATGAACTCAATCCTCAGTCACCATCTCCACCACCCATAATTGACCTTGATGGCAATGAGCGTTTCATTGTCGAAGAAGTAGTTTCTCATCGAATTCACCGCGGAATGCAGCAGTACTTGGTAAAATGGAAGAGTTTCGATGAGCCGGCATGGGAGCCTGTAACCTACTTGATGGATGAATCCCGATCACCAATCTTGCCCTTGAGGCAGTATCTTCAGAACTAAATTGAATGGGAGGGGAGTAGTGTGATAGTTCTCACCTTTACCTATCAATTTATTGAATGCATTTCACATCCCTCTCTCATGCAGACAGTGCACACTTCCTTGACACTTCGGTTCTTCTCACATTCTCATTGGTGTTCTCTCTATTACATTGTGATAAAACAAGGCTCTTCTCAGTTGAGAGGGCGTGTTACTTCCAAGCTACTAATGCAATGAATCTATTACACACACACACTTTCTCTCTCTCTCTCTCTTTCATTTTCTCTCTCTCTCCTCAACCATTCTACCTCGCCTTCTCTTGTCTTTGTCGCACTAAATCACCCCCTTTTTTTAGGCTATGTTGCGCAAACTCACGTCAACGCTGAGACCATAGGTCGGTGTTGTGGGCTTGCCTCACCAGCACAGGCTTGCTTTGCAGGCCCTACTCTCCCTGCTGTTTTGTTATTGTATGCTTTGTTGTCTTCTCCCCTTCTGACGAGTAGGTTGTGTACTTATTAAAAAAAAGAAGAAAAAAAGTAAGACAAGTGTATGGTTCGTCCAGGCAGCAACCGAGATTGTGTGCTCCCAGCTAGCCCGTAAATCCTAAGGCTTGAAGATCTCAAACTACAAGTACAAAGCTTTAACTTAATGATAGCTACTTGTGTAATTATCTACCCGAGCCCCACGCCGCACCATAATGGCATACAACTAAAATGAAAACAAGTAACGACTAGCAGCTTCGAGTAGAGTAGCGTACTTTCGTTAGAAGTAGGCAAACAAACAAAAAAGAGGCAAAGTACCGCTGGATCATGGGGCGGAGCGTGTAATGAGGGCGCGCCATGCATGCCAGAGTGTCAACAGCCAACCCAGGCCAGTCAGGATGGATAGCCAAGGAAAAATTTATTAGGCATGTTGAGTCAGACGATGCATTGACCTGAGCTGAGTGAGCGGCTCTGAACTGAAGAAACAGGCCAACATGGCAACAGCTTACTTCAACTTTGTTCAAGCGCCCGCATAAGACACAGCACGTGTGCTAGTAACAGTACTATAAGTATAACCAGATAACCAGCGGCGGATCCAGCGATCTCTAGAGTAGAGGGGGGTTCCAGTTACTGGAACCCCCCGGAATCCAGTATAGTCAAAAGACTCAAAACTGAATGCAAGTACAGTCGTCCCTCTCTAATCCGGCACTTGTTTATCCAGCACCCTTGCAAACCAGCACACTTTCTGGCAAAATGGATTTTTTCAGTTCATTTTCTACGCTTTAATCTGGCACTTGAATTCCGCCTCCAGCAGCGATTTTCTGCAACAAATCACTCAAACTGTACATAATTCGATTTTCTAATCCAGCAGTTGTACATCGCAGACTGTCAGGGACCATTGTAACATACACAACACATGCAACATACACTTGGGAATATCCCATGCCAGTACATAGGATATTCCTAAGTGTATAACTAAGTCTTATAGACATGCATTCCACAAAGTACTTGTTCTCTGTCCACCCTGCACTCACTCGTTGCGCACACATCCGCACACTCACTCATACGTGTACACCACTATTGAACACGTGAACACTGCCAGTGGGGGCCACCACAGCACAAAGACGAGGCAACTGTGCCGACTCTGCACTGGCAAAGCAGTCAACAGTGTGCGGGCCCCACAAACCGTCTATCTCGTCGAATACCTCAGACGACAATTTCCAGTCATCAGTATCCACTACCTTGGATAAAAAATCTGCCAGAACATTCTCCTCCCTTGGAACCCATTGTGGCACAAGTCGAATGCAATTTTGCCTGCAAAACCTGAAAATCCGACATGCAATCTCCTGCAGTTCTGGAACTTTGCTGCCCACCTGCAGAATACGAGCTGCCGCCTGATTATCCGTCCGGTGCCTACATTCCTTGCCTGCCAATTCTTGGACCACCGATTGCAGCACCAACTCGGTAGCCCTCAATTCCCTCCACGTAGAACTCTTCTGAGCCTCTAACACCTCTTCTGGCCAATTCCCTCTTGCAATCGTTTCCCCGCAGGACACCGCAAAACCTCCCCAGGCTACATCGCTAGCATCTGACCACGTGTCTACAACTGCTGTTATCTTGGGATCACCCACAACCAATCTTCCATGAAACTCATTGAAACAATACCACCAGAAGCTCACTTCTGCATAAGCCTCATCAGACCACTCCTGTCTATGAAACCAGCTTCTCCTCCTGAGAATCATGTCATACAATGCCCTGGTTCTCAACCTTGCAACTGGCCCAATGGCGAAAGACATTGAAATGATGAACCCAGCCAGCCTAGCACACTCTTTGGCATTCGGTCTCCTCTTGCTATGCAAAACCCTCAAATGCTCCAAAAACCTCAGAACTCTTGCCTCCGCCACACTTACTCTCCCGTGAACCAGGTCCAACACAAAACCCAGAATGGTAGGCTTCTGAGAAGGCACAAGACACGATTTCTCCACATTGATCTTCCAACCCGCTCTTTCCAACGTTTCCGTGAGCACACCTGCTACCCTCACTGTCTCTTCCACAGTGCCCGCTCCTGCAGAGCCATCGTCAAAGTACATCATGCACTTAATGCCCTGAGCCCTCCAGTAACGAACCATCACACGTACCAGTTTGTTAAAAAGATACGGAGCAGTGGAGAGCCCAAACGGCAATGACTTGAAACAATAAAATTCACCTCCCCATGAGAAACCCTGCTCGCAGTGGTTGGAGGACCGCGGGCTAATGCTGAACCAAAAGAAAACGCAAGCTCTGTTGATTACCCCAAGAGGCCCAGCCCCTGACACAGATAACATTCGAATTCGCTGTGGGAATGCAGCCCTTGCAGTTGTGGAACAAGCGCGGTACCTGGGCGTAATGGTAGATGGGCAGCTCTCCTGGGAGCCTCACGTCAATCACACAATCCAGCAGGTGCGGAAGTCAGTAGGTGCGCTGTGGCGGAGCCGCCGAAGCCTCACCCTGGCGTCAAAGATCCTGTTTTACAGGTCGATGATCCAGGGTAGGTTGTCGTGCGCTTCCAACGCCTTTTATCCGTCACTTCAAATTGGCAACATGGAGCCCCTCACACGTCTAACGAAGTGCGCTATCCGCGGCTTCTTCGGTCTGCCACCGTGGTCGCGCACGAGCCCGATCTTTGAACAGCTCCGCCTCACCACCCTGGAGGACATGTTTAACATTAAGCTCCTCATCTTTGTCCGTCGTTGTCTGTTCTCCCGAGCTAGCTCCCTCTTCACCAGCTTCTTCGTGAGAGTTACTGGTGACCGCACTCGGGGAGCAGCACATCACCTCGTTCGAGTACCATTTTGGCCCGGTCCTGCGGGTCGAGCGACCATGCAGTTCATCGGCGCAGTCCTGTGGAACCAGCTCCCGCCTGATCTCCGTTCCGAGCCCAGCCACCTTCAGTTCTGTGCCCTGCTAAAAGCGCATCATGGCTCCGTTTAAATGCTTTTCGGCTAGTGTGTTTCTGTGGTATAGCGGACTGAAGAATAGTAAACGTGTTTTGCAATATATGTATGAAGCTATTTTGTATATAGTATGTTCCCATTCCGTTTTTGCTTTGGTGTAGCCCTGAGGTTGATTGCTTATTTCTTTCTACCCTTCCTCTCTCCATACTTCTGTCCCCCCCCCCTCTCTCTCATTCCTTCTGTCGTCCACATGTACCAAAGGAGGCGAAATCGCCTGTTTGTGGTGCGACGTTAAATAAACTTCTACAACAACAACAAACCCAAATATTTCCAATGGTCCCTTGCCATATCAACATGGTGATAACCACTCTTCAAATCGAATGTTACAACAAAGTCGTCTTTCTGAAAAAGCTTCACTGCCATCCTGATATCATCCAATTTAAACCTGAATTTTGCCAAACATTCATTCACTTGCCTCAAGTCTAAAATCAGTCTCAGCTTCCTAGCACCTTCCACCACTCCCAGCGGGCTAACACAATTTAACTCAGATTCGTTTACTTTCATCGCACTCCCCCAGTCTACCAGCCCCTTCACTGCCTCATCAACAAATTGTACATGCTTCCAACAGCTTTTCTGATTCCTTAAAAAACCAGACGGAGGGTCTGTCACAAACGGCAACGCATAACCGACCTCCAAAATACTAATAATCCAAGATGAAGCTCCCATCTCCCTCCAAAACGGTACACCGCTTCAATCTCCCATGCATCACAGTTTCACCCTCTGCCCAGATTTCCCCTTCCCCTTCCCCTTCCGCACCACATCCGCTTTCAACCACAACATCTGAATAAGTTTGAACACTCTTTTCATCATCCTCATCCTCATCATCATCATCAACATGCACATCAAACTTATCTTGTTCATCGTGGCTGCTGTTGCTGTTGCATCGGGAATGACCTGGCAGGTGCTGGGCCTGGGGCAGGCTGCGTGCAGTCCCTCTGCACGTGCCCCTTCCCTCCGCACCGCCAACAGGCCAGCTCCTTGAACGGGGCGCCGAATCCGGGTGGCTTCGGTGCGGCCGGCATGGTCTGAGCTCGAGCAGCCGCTCCGAGCCCGACCCCGGCTGGGCGGCCTCCTGGAAAGGGCTTGCCACTGCTCCTCTTCCCCTCCTTGGCCTCCGCCCTGGCCCTCCTCATCCTCCTCATCCTCCGCTCATCGTCCGTATCGGACCCGCATTCCATTTTACCATCATAAATGTTTGCGGCCGACCACCCTTCGGCGTCCGCAAACAGCAATAACTTGACTCGCCGCTGGAGGACGCTCTCACCTTCCTCTATGTTTCTGGCGATGTCCTTCTCGCCTCGACGCTCCGCCTTCTGCCTTGCCTTGGCTAGAGGCTCCAACGCCTTACTTATCACGCAGAACTGCTCCTCGTGAGCCTTGGCCTTCCAACTTCTCTTTCTTGCCGCCGCCATCCTCTCGTCGTGTCTCTCCCTCTTTACCTGCTTACTTTCCTTGCTCCTCTTGCTCTTCTTGCTGTTTCTCCTCTTGCTACTTCTACTCCTGCCACTTCTCCTGCTCCTCTCTGACTCACTCTCACTCTCACTCTCACTCCTATCCTCTCTTTTCCTCTTACGACTAGACTTCTCCAACTTCCTCTCCAACGTCTCCAATCTCGCAGCCATCTCTCTCATCCTCCTACTCTCCTCAACATACCCTTCACTCTCACTACCACTACCACTCGGCGACATACTTCTCGACATTCTTCTCACAAACCAAAACTTTCAAATAATTAAATAATTCACAAACTCTCACTCAACTCTCCGCACAAAGACAAAAGAGGCCGACCCTGCACTCGTCACCTCCTTTTATCCCACACCGTGCTCCCTCGTACCCGTTCCCGGGTGGACAGAGAACACTACTTCTCTGCTAATTCTTATACTGTGACGTCAACCGCAGAGAAGTGACATGTTTGACACAGAAAATCCCTACGTTTTGACGTACGACACAAACATGTGTGATAACATGTGGGCCGGGTTGGAGGGCAGGATTTCATAATCCAGCACCTGTAACAGTGCAACTAACTTCAGTAGTCATTCTTGGAATAAGCAATGATCCTTGCCATAATGCATTCTTATATACATGAACAAGCAATGATGGACATAACACCTAACAGCAGCAGCGTGATAATAGCAGGTGATAAGTGTATCCTATTCCTAGTGTTAGTAGTAACAGTGAATCTGTTACACCATTCCCCCCTCTCAACTGTCAGAACAGTACCAATTCGAAGGAACAGTTATGGTAACTAATGATCATGCATGGATATGTGGAATGCATGGTAGCCGAAAACAACACTGATGAACTCAAGATCCAGTGCATGTCCTCTGCAAATAACGCCTGGCTGGCAGGGAAGCACTATCCTAATCATGCAGAATGCTACATTTCTATTGCAACACGTAGAAACTAGCAATACAACTGTGGCTGCCAATTAAATAGCAATTTCATGAAAAACGGTCCAGGTAGGTTTTCAGCGGAATAATAGCGTTTCCTGCTTCATCCATCAAGTATTCCTCCGGCTCCCAGGTGGCATCTCGGTAGCCCTTCCATTTCACTAGGTACTGCGTGCGCCGTCCTCTCTTCTTGTGCGACAACACCTTTTCGACAATGTACCGCGTATGGCCATCCGCATCGGTTAGGGGTGGAGGTGCCGGCTGAGTACGGCCCGGTATCTCATTGCCATGGTACAGCTTGAGGGCAGCAATATTGAACACTGGATGGGCCCGAATGATTCTTGGAAGAGCTAATCTGTACGCATTCGGGGCCACTTTCTTCTGCACCTTGAACGGCCCATACCACTTGAGCCTTAATTTGTGTGAAGGCCTGTCTCGTTCCTCGGGCGTCAGCAGGAAGTCCCTGAAGACCAACACCTCATCCCCCTCCTTCAGGGCGTCCTCCACCCGTCCTCGATCCGCATACAATGATTGCCGGGCCTGCGCCGCCACGATGGCATCCTGTGCCTCACGTAGTGCCTCTACGCGGCCATCCAGCCATGACAGCGGACCATTTGTGTCCATGCCAGCTCCAGCTTTCTGCTTCGTCAATAAGCTCGAGGGAGTAACTGGATGGCATCCATGGTTGAGGAAAAATGGCGTGTTACCTGTTGACGCTTGATCGGCATTGTTGATCGCAAACTCACATAGCGATAGGAGTTCATCCCAATTGTTTTGCCTATGGTTGACGAAAGCTCTTAGCGTATCCTCAATGACACGGTTCACACGCTCAGTCATGCCATCGGTCTGCGGGTGGTTGGCCGTGCTCATTTTTAGCTCCACGCCAAGAATACTGAAAACCTCCTTGAAGAACGCCGACGTGAATCGCGGATCTCGATCACAAACTATCGTTTTGCTCAAGCCATGGGCAGCAAACACATGATCCACGTACAATCGGGCTGCCTCCTTAGAGTCAACATGAACAGTCGTCGGGATCAGGTGCACATACTTCGTCAGACGGTCCACAAAGGTTAGAATGGCGCTATGTCCTCGGCAGGGCAGCGGCAGTGCCATGATGAAATCCATGCTGATGTCTGTCCAGGGCTGTTCGGGGACTGGAAGGGACTGCAACAGTCCTGCCTTGGTCTGGCTACCCTTTACGCGTTGGCACCGGTCGCAAGATTTAACGAAGTCCTTCACAGTACTTCTCATGCCTGGCCAATAGAAGTATCTGCTCAGCTTCAGGTAGGTCCTGTCTCTCCCCGGATGGCCGGCCGTCAGGCAATCATGATTCTGTTTGAGCAGTTGCAGCCGTACCGGACCGCGAGGAATGCAGAGGCGAGCATCGCCCGATGTTACTAGGTACAGCCGCCGGTCCACACTGTTCCAGACGTATCGCTCATGCATGGCGTCTTCGCTGCAAGCCATCAAGCGCTTGATTACTGGCGAAAGATCTGGGTCACTATCATACCCTGCTGAGATCTGATTCGCAATTCCTTGATTCACATCCAGAGAGAACTCGATTCCATTCAGTTCCAAGTCTGGTCGACGTGACAACGGGTCTGCTATGTTACACTTCCCTGGCTTGTGATGTACCGTGTAGTCATAGTCGGCCAGGAATTCAATCCATCGAGCCTCTCTCTTGGTTAAGTTTGGTTTGGTCCTGAGGTAGACAACTCCCATGTTGTCGGTGTAGAGTTGAAAGTGGCGAAATAGGTAGACTCGCCAGCACTGCAGGGCGTACACTACAGCCAAAGTTTCTCGCTCGGCGGCCGTGTAATTCCGTTCGGCAGAAGACAGCTTTCGGCTCACGTAAGCCACAGGATGCCAGGACTGGTCCTCTGCTTGCTGCGTTAAGACCCCTGCCACAGCAAAGTCACTTGCGTCAGTCTCAACGCGGAAATCCTGACTGACGTTTGCTAGTCGCAACACTGGTGCATCCAGCAGAGCAGACTTCAATCGCTCAAATGCCTCCTGTCGAGTCTGATTCCACTCGAAGCGCACATGTTTCCCTGTCAGTTCCTCCAGGGGTTTGGAGATGGCCGAGAAATGGTTAATGAACCTTCGAAAGTAATTAGCGAATCCCAGAAACTGTCTTACGTGCGTGACCGTCGTCGGGACAGGCCAGTTATGCACGGCCTTGATCTTCTCTGGATCTGGAGAAATGCATTGGCCGTCTATCCGGTGCCCAAGAAACAGAACGTCTGTCCGGCCGAATTCACATTTAGACGGTTTGCAATATAGCTCATTCCTCCTGAGGGCGTTTAAGATGGTTCTGACATGATCGAGGTGCTCCTCCCATGATTTGCTGAATATGAGGATATCGTCTAGAAACACCACAACGAATTTACGCAGGTATGGCTGGAGGACACTGTTCATCAAGGTTTGGAATGTTGCCGGGGCATTTGTTAGGCCGAAACCCATCACTGTGAACTGAAAGTGACCGAATGGGGTATTTATTGCTGTCTTCGGAATATCTGTTTCTTCTATTCGAATCTGATTGTAACCGGACCTCAGATCTAGCTTGGTGAAATACGCACTGCCTTGGACGGTATCAAAGAGGTCGTCAATATTCGGTAGGCATGCCTTGTTCTTAATGGTTATGCGGTTTAGCTCACGCCAGTCGCATACCATTCGAAGTGTTCCATCCGCTTTCTTTACGAAGAACACAGGGGCTCCGTATGGGGATTTGCTGGGCTGGATGAATCCTCTACGGAGCAGCTCGGTGAGCTGAGCTTGAAGCTCATCCATCTCTGGTTTTGGTAAACGATATGCTGCACGAGATGGCGGTTTAGCTCCTTCTTCCGTTTTTATCTCGTGATCTGCGCCTCTTCTGGGTGGCAGCTTGTTTGGAAGCTCATCGGGAAAGACGTCCCCGAACTCCTTCAGCAGGTCCTTGAAATCCTTCTGATCCTCCCTACCCGGACTATCCACCGTCTGTGGCTCGTCCGGATCTGCTGTCACATACGCTAGGATTCCTTCTGCGCCACCTCTCATTGCATGCCTAGCCTGCTTCCCTGAGATGAGGAACGTCTCGATCGGTGGGTTGGATTTGTCCGTGCCATCACTTTCACTCGGTTGACAGATGATGGATCCACCCTCCAGCTTGATTTCATTGGTACGAAAATTGATCTGTGGGTTCGTCCGGGTCAGCCATGGTTTGCCGAGGATCACGTCATACCGCGTCATAGGGAATACTAGGAACTGTTGGTGCTCGCTAAAGTCGCCGACTACGGTCTTCAAGCTGTCCGTTTTCGTAATAGGCTGTGAGCGGACCGATCCATCAGCAAGTGTGACGTTCAGGACGTCGCTACCGGCTGTTGTGGAGATGTTGTGCTTCTTGACAAGGTCAGTTGAAATGAAGTCGTGGGTTGACCCAGAATCCAGTAGCATGGTAACGCGACGTCCATTTATCTTGCCCTGGACGCGCATTAGGTCGTGTTCGTTGTCGGCGGAAATGCTCCCTGTGCTGGCGGTTACTTCATTAGGCCGGCCAACAGTATCAGGTGACGAATGCTTGACAGGCGAGGCTTGAATTTCGGTCTCCTCGAGGCGTGGTTCCTCATTTGCTAAGGGGCTGAATTTGTCCTGAACTTTGATTCGTGGCCTATTCCTGGGTGCTCTCGTGTTCGCCAGTAGTCGCACTCCCTTCCTTACTGGCGTCCATCGTTTAAAGAAGGCTTGCTTGTGGCGTTCCTCCCTCCTTCTGGACAGAATCTGGCAATATGGCCGGGTTTCCTGCAGGTGAAACACAGCCTTGAACGACCCTCTGGCTCCCTGGTTTCTCTCCCACCGGATGGTGTTGGTTGGCTTGACCAGGGTCCAGGCTGGCGCCTCTGATGCCCTGGTGCGCGCACTGCCTTGGCGTAGCTTGCTTGGGCTAGCCGCATCGACTGGTCTGCTGAGACCGCAGCTCGTATGGCTTGGGCCAAATGTTGCGGATGCTCCCTAAGTACCTCACCGCTTAGGCCCTGAGCCAGCCCACGCGTGAACAAGATAGCTCTGGAGTGGTCATCAAGCTCGGGAACTTGTAAGCTAAGCCGCGAAAATTTGGTGATGTATTCGTCAAGAGTCTCATCTTGGTGAAGAGCGAATAACTCGATGCGCGCCTGTTCCCTGTCATAAACCGGGCCGTACACTTCACCCAGCTTGCTCTTCAGGTCTGGCCAGTCGGAAAACAGCGTGTTTGCCTCCTGAGAGGCGATAAACCAAAGACGAGCGTTGCCCTCCAGAAAACTCGCCGCGTAGCTCAAGCGCTCCTCCGCGTTGTCCAGCTGCAGGGACTTCATGGCGAGTTCGATGGCGAAGGCCCACTCCTTGAACTCTCTTGTATCTCCACGAAACACAGGCGGAGACTTAACATGGCGCATGCGTGGCCTCTCTCCGCTGGGAGCTTGAGCACGTCTTGGCGTTTGATCTGATCCATCGCACTGACCGAGTGCGATAAGGTGATTCAGACGCTTCTGAATCTCGAATATACCGTAGGCGACTAATGCGGCCACTGCGCATAGCCCGAACATGACGAAAAAGAAAAGCCATCCTCTTGCTACCAGTGTAACAGTCCAACTAACTTCAGTAGTCATTCTTGGAATAAGCAATGATCCTTGCCATAATGCATTCTTATATACATGAACAAGCAATGATGGACATAACACCTAACAGCAGCAGCGTGATAATAGCAGGTGATAAGTGTATCCTATTCCTAGTGTTAGTAGTAACAGTGAATCTGTTACAGCACCCTTGTTTATCCAGCAGAAAATGCCGTTGCAAAAGGTGCCGGATTAGAGAGGGACGACTGTAGCTCAGTCGGCCACATGTACATCTACATGTACATGGACGCGCGTGCGCGTATGGTTGCCAGTGCAGTACTAGCAGTAGTACATAAGCTTACGAAATGTAGGGGGTTCCGCGGAACCCCTCCTGGATCCGCCCCTGATAACTAGTACAAGAGAGTGTAATGAGAACCAGCTGGTGGGTCGGCTCAGTTGAGAGTGTACTTCGTATGACTTCTAGATCAAACTGAAGTTTGATTCTTCACACACTCCAGACACTCTGACGCAACCCGACCTTTTGCTACTTTTTCTTCTTCTTCTTTCATTGTATATCATGGTAAATGACTGTAACTGTTATTGTGGTTGATTATTTTAAAATATTTTTTACTTGGGTGGGGCTGCTGCGTGTACAGCTTTTTTGCTCTTTTGCCTTTCTGCATGGCCTGGCGCGATATGGCATGGACATGGTATCCGGGCCGTTGCAGTACATACTTTCAAATAACAAATGAGACACCAACAAAATTTAATAATGTACTAGTACTGTATTACTATTACTTCATACACGGCACGTGCTTGTTGCCAGGTGACGGCCAATGGGCGACCAGAATAAGCAGTCAAGATCAGTCGATCTTGACCGCTTAACCGGTCAAGAACTTCAGGGTTCAGTCAGCCGGTACGCGGTCAAGATCTGGAGTCATACTGCATTGCGCCGCGCATGCGCATTTACCAGTTCTCGAAGTCCTTGACTTGGACAACATCAAAAATTTGGTCTCCCGTCTCCCAAATTATTTGCTCGCTACTGCCTTGGATGTCTGTAGGGAGACCAGAAACGCCAACGGACCTAGCAGCTGGTCCTGTTTCTCGCTGCGAAAAGCACACAAGGAAAGAAGACGTCCACAAGCCCTAGTAAGGCTGCAGGTTCTGAGCACTCACGTTTGAGCCTTACTCTGAGAAATATCATGGTCCTGCTCCAGCACGGAGCTGCTGAAACTCACAAGCTGAGTCCACCACGTCCCCATCCACCACCCTAGGCCCTATAGGTGTCTTGCTTTTATAGTATACCTTCAAAGTTCAATGCCGGCTTTATGCCGGCTGAAACTAACAAGCTGAAGTAAACGAGTGACATGAGTCATGCTTTGCGTGTCTGTCTGTGAACATGTGACATAACTAGAGCAAAAATAGACTACTATACTCTCTATAGTAACAGATGCTGTTGCAAAAGGTGCCGGATTAGAGAGGGACGACTGTAGCTCAGTCGGCCACATGTAGATCTACATGTACATGGACGCGCGTGCGCGTATGGTTGCCAGTGCAGTACTAGCAGTAGTACATAAGCTTACGAAATGTAGGGGGTTCCGCGGAACCCCTCCTGGATCCGCCCCTGATAACTAGTACAAGAGAGTGTAATGAGAACCAGCTGGTGGGTCGGCTCAGTTGAGAGTGTACTTCGTATGACTTCTAGATCAAACTGAAGTTTGATTCTTCACACACTCCAGACACTCTGACGCAACCCGACCTTTTGCTACTTTTTCTTCTTCTTCTTTCATTGTAAATCATGGTAAATGACTGTAACTGTTATTGTGGTTGATTATTTTAAAATATTTTTTACTTGGGTGGGGCTGCTGCGTGTACAGCTTTTTTGCTCTTTTGCCTTTCTGCATGGCCTGGCGCGATATGGCATGGACATGGTATCCGGGCCGTTGCAGTACATACTTTCAAATAACAAATGAGACACCAACAAAATTTAATAATGTACTAGTACTGTATTACTATTACTTCATACACGGCACGTGCTTGTTGCCAGGTGACGGCCAATGGGCGACCAGAATAAGCAGTCAAGATCAGTCGATCTTGACCGCTTAACCGGTCAAGAACTTCAGTCAGCCGGTACGCGGTCAAGATCTGGAGTCATACTGCATTGCGCCGCGCATGCGCATTTACCAGTTCTCGAAGTCCTTGACTTGGACAACATCAAAAATTTGGTCTCCCGTCTCCCAAATTATTTGCTCGCTACTGCCTTGGATGTCTGTAGGGAGACCAGAAACGCCAACGGACCTAGCAGCTGGTCCTGTTTCTCGCTGCGAAAAGCACACAAGGAAAGAAGACGTCCACAAGCCCTAGTAAGGCTGCAGGTTCTGAGCACTCACGTTTGAGCCTTACTCTGAGAAATATCATGGTCCTGCTCCAGCACGGAGCTGCTGAAACTCACAAGCTGAGTCCACCACGTCCCCATCCACCACCCTAGGCCCTATAGGTGTCTTGCTTTTATACCTTCAATGCCGGCTTCATGCCGGCTGAAACTAACAAGCTGAAGTAAACGAGTGACATGAGTCATGCTTTGCGTGTCTGTCTGTGAACATGTGACATAACTAGAGCAAAAATAGACTACTATAGTAACAGATGCTGTTGCAAAAGGTGCCGGATTAGAGAGGGACGACTGTAGCTCAGTCGGCCACATGTACATCTACATGTACATGGACGCGCGTGCGCGTATGGTTGCCAGTGCAGTACTAGCAGTAGTACATAAGCTTACGAAATGTAGGGGGTTCCGCGGAACCCCTCCTGGATCCGCCCCTGATAACTAGTACAAGAGAGTGTAATGAGAACCAGCTGGTGGGTCGGCTCAGTTGAGAGTGTACTTCGTATGACTTCTAGATCAAACTGAAGTTTGATTCTTCACACACTCCAGACACTCTGACGCAACCCGACCTTTTGCTACTTTTTCTTCTTCTTCTTTCATTGTATATCATGGTAAATGACTGTAACTGTTATTGTGGTTGATTATTTTAAAATATTTTTTGCTTGGGTGGGGCTGCTGCGTGTACAGCTTTTTTGCTCTTTTGCCTTTCTGCATGGCCTGGCGCGATATGGCATGGACATGGTATCCGGGCCGTTGCAGTACATACTTTCAAATAACAAATGAGACACCAACAAAATTTAATAATGTACTAGTACTGTATTACTATTACTTCATACACGGCACGTGCTTGTTGCCAGGTGACGGCCAATGGGCGACCAGAATAAGCAGTCAAGATCAGTCGATCTTGACCGCTTAACCGGTCAAGAACTTCAGTCAGCCGGTACGCGGTCAAGATCTGGAGTCATACTGCATTGCGCCGCGCATGCGCATTTACCAGTTCTCGAAGTCCTTGACTTGGACAACATCAAAAATTTGGTCTCCCGTCTCCCAAATTATTTGCTCGCTACTGCCTTGGATGTCTGTAGGGAGACCAGAAACGCCAACGGACCTAGCAGCTGGTCCTGTTTCTCGCTGCGAAAAGCACACAAGGAAAGAAGACGTCCACAAGCCCTAGTAAGGCTGCAGGTTCTGAGCACTCACGTTTGAGCCTTACTCTGAGAAATATCATGGTCCTGCTCCAGCACGGAGCTGCTGAAACTCACAAGCTGAGTCCACCACGTCCCCATCCACCACCCTAGGCCCTATAGGTGTCTTGCTTTTATACCTTCAATGCCGGCTTCATGCCGGCTGAAACTAACAAGCTGAAGTAAACGAGTGACATGAGTCATGCTTTGCGTGTCTGTCTGTGAACATGTGACATAACTAGAGCAAAAATAGACTACTATACTCTCTATAGTAACAGATGCTGTTGCAAAAGGTGCCGGATTAGAGAGGGACGACTGTAGCTCAGTCGGCCACATGTAGATCTACATGTACATGGACGCGCGTGCGCGTATGGTTGCCAGTGCAGTACTAGCAGTAGTACATAAGCTTACGAAATGTAGGGGGTTCCGCGGAACCCCTCCTGGATCCGCCCCTGATAACTAGTACAAGAGAGTGTAATGAGAACCAGCTGGTGGGTCGGCTCAGTTGAGAGTGTACTTCGTATGACTTATAGATCAAACTGAAGTTTGATTCTTCACACACTCCAGACACTCTGACGCAACCCGACCTTTTGCTACTTTTTCTTCTTCTTCTTTCATTGTAAATCATGGTAAATAACTGTAACTGTTATTGTGGTTGATTATTTTAAAATATTTTTTACTTGGGTGGGGCTGCTGCGTGTACAGCTTTTTTGCTCTTTTGCCTTTCTGCATGGCCTGGCGCGATATGGCATGGACATGGTATCCGGGCCGTTGCAGTACATACTTTCAAATAACAAATGAGACACCAACAAAATTTAATAATGTACTAGTACTGTATTACTATTACTTCATACACGGCACGTGCTTGTTGCCAGGTGACGGCCAATGGGCGACCAGAATAAGCAGTCAAGATCAGTCGATCTTGACCGCTTAACCGGTCAAGAACTTCAGTCAGCCGGTACGCGGTCAAGATCTGGAGTCATACTGCATTGCGCCGCGCATGCGCATTTACCAGTTCTCGAAGTCCTTGACTTGGACAACATCAAAAATTTGGTCTCCCGTCTCCCAAATTATTTGCTCGCTACTGCCTTGGATGTCTGTAGGGAGACCAGAAACGCCAACGGACCTAGCAGCTGGTCCTGTTTCTCGCTGCGAAAAGCACACAAGGAAAGAAGACGTCCACAAGCCCTAGTAAGGCTGCAGGTTCTGAGCACTCACGTTTGAGCCTTACTCTGAGAAATATCATGGTCCTGCTCCAGCACGGAGCTGCTGAAACTCACAAGCTGAGTCCACCACGTCCCCATCCACCACCCTAGGCCCTATAGGTGTCTTGCTTTTATACCTTCAATGCCGGCTTCATGCCGGCTGAAACTAACAAGCTGAAGTTAACGAGTGACATGAGTCATGCTTTGCGTGTCTGTCTGTGAACATGTGACATAACTAGAGCAAAAATAGACTACTATAGTAACAGATGCTGTTGCAAAAGGTGCCGGATTAGAGAGGGACGACTGTAGCTCAGTCGGCCACATGTACATCTACATGTACATGGACGCGCGTGCGCGTATGGTTGCCAGTGCAGTACTAGCAGTAGTACATAAGCTTACGAAATGTAGGGGGTTCCGCGGAACCCCTCCTGGATCCGCCCCTGATAACTAGTACAAGAGAGTGTAATGAGAACCAGCTGGTGGGTCGGCTCAGTTGAGAGTGTACTTCGTATGACTTCTAGATCAAACTGGAAAGTTTGATTCTTCACACACTCCAGACACTCTGACGCAACCCGACCTTTTGCTACTTTTTCTTCTTCTTCTTTCATTGTAAATCATGGTAAATGACTGTAACTGTTATTGTGGTTGATTATTTTAAAATATTTTTTACTTGGGTGGGGCTGCTGCGTGTACAGCTTTTTTGCTCTTTTGCCTTTCTGCATGGCCTGGCGCGATATGGCATGGACATGGTATCCGGGCCGTTGCAGTACATACTTTCAAATAACAAATGAGACACCAACAAATAATGTACTAGTACTGTATTACTATTACTTCATACACGGCACGTGCTTGTTGCCAGGTGACGGCCAATGGGCGACCAGAATAAGCAGTCAAGATCAGTCGATCTTGACCGCTTAACCGGTCAAGAACTTCAGGGTTCAGTCAGCCGGTACGCGGTCAAGATCTGGAGTCATACTGCATTGCGCCGCGCATGCGGATTTACCAGTTCTCGAAGTCCTTGACTAGGACAACATCAAAAATTTGGTCTCCCGTCTCCCAAATTATTTGCTGGCTACTGCCTTGGATGTCTGTAGGGAGACCAGAAACGCCAACCGACCTAGCAGCTGGTCCTGTTTCTCGCTGCGAAAAGCACACAAGGAAAGAAGACGTCCACAAGCCCTAGTAAGGCTGCAGGTTCTGAGCACTCACGTTTGAGCCTTACTCTGAGAAATATCATGGTCCTGCTCCAGCACGGAGCTGCTGAAACTCACAAGCTGAGTCCTGCACGTCCCCATCCACCACCCTAGGCCCTATAGGTGTCTTGCTTTTATACCTTCAATGCCGGCTTCATGCCGGCTGAAACTAACAAGCTGAAGTAAACGAGTGACATGAGTAGGCCTTGACGGATTATGCTAATATTTTCGTGAAATTATGCTTTTCGCATTGCTGAAAAAATTGCAGAAGTATGCTATTTTTATGCTAAAAGTTATCATATTATGCTGCATTATGCTCACATATGCTGCTAATGTATAATGGTTCTGTGCAAAATAACAGGGGAAATTTTTTGTAGAGGGCGTTGTACTGTAGTAGCAAACGTTTAACGGGGTCAACGCACCGTCCGACCTTGCTACGACCATCACTGATTGTAGTGGACTGGACATGTTATCAAGGGAGTCGTAAACCTACAACTTCCTAGTGCATCCACTTGTACTTGTACTTGTAGAACATGTACAACTGTATGGAATTTGATGCGAACAGGCGGATTATTACAATTTTATGCGATTCGTATGCAATTTGCCTCGAATTATGCGATTATTCGATTTTGGTAGGATTTATGCGAAAAATTATGCTAGCATAATCCGTCAAGGCCTAGACATGAGTCATGCTTTGCGTGTCTGTCTGTGAACATGTGACATAACTAGAGCAAAAATAGACTACTATAGTAACAGATGCTGTTGCAAAAGGTGCCGGATTAGAGAGGGACGACTGTAGCTCAGTCGGCCACATGTACATCTACATGTACATGGACGCGCGTGCGCGTATGGTTGCCAGTGCAGTACTAGCAGTAGTACATAAGCTTACGAAATGTAGGGGGTTCCGCGGAACCCCTCCTGGATCCGCCCCTGATAACTAGTACAAGAGAGTGTAATGAGAACCAGCTGGTGGGTCGGCTCAGTTGAGAGTGTACTTCGTATGACTTCTAGATCAAACTGAAGTTTGATTCTTCACACACTCCAGACACTCTGACGCAACCCGACCTTTTGCTACTTTTTCTTCTTCTTCTTTCATTGTATATCATGGTAAATGACTGTAACTGTTATTGTGGTTGATTATTTTAAAATATTTTTTACTTGGGTGGGGCTGCTGCGTGTACAGCTTTTTTGCTCTTTTGCCTTTCTGCATGGCCTGGCGCGATATGGCATGGACATGGTATCCGGGCCGTTGCAGTACATACTTTCAAATAACAAATGAGACACCAACAAAATTTAATAATGTACTAGTACTGTATTACTATTACTTCATACACGGCACGTGCTTGTTGCCAGGTGACGGCCAATGGGCGACCAGAATAAGCAGTCAAGATCAGTCGATCTTGACCGCTTAACCGGTCAAGAACTTCAGTCAGCCGGTACGCGGTCAAGATCTGGAGTCATACTGCATTGCGCCGCGCATGCGCATTTACCAGTTCTCGAAGTCCTTGACTTGGACAACATCAAAAATTTGGTCTCCCGTCTCCCAAATTATTTGCTCGCTACTGCCTTGGATGTCTGTAGGGAGACCAGAAACGCCAACGGACCTAGCAGCTGGTCCTGTTTCTCGCTGCGAAAAGCACACAAGGAAAGAAGACGTCCACAAGCCCTAGTAAGGCTGCAGGTTCTGAGCACTCACGTTTGAGCCTTACTCTGAGAAATATCATGGTCCTGCTCCAGCACGGAGCTGCTGAAACTCACAAGCTGAGTCCACCACGTCCCCATCCACCACCCTAGGCCCTATAGGTGTCTTGCTTTTATACCTTCAATGCCGGCTTCATGCCGGCTGAAACTAACAAGCTGAAGTAAACGAGTGACATGAGTCATGCTTTGCGTGTCTGTCTGTGAACATGTGACATAACTAGAGCAAAAATAGACTACTATAGTAACAGATGCTGTTGCAAAAGGTGCCGGATTAGAGAGGGACGACTGTAGCTCAGTCGGCCACATGTACATCTACATGTACATGGACGCGCGTGCGCGTATGGTTGCCAGTGCAGTACTAGCAGTAGTACATAAGCTTACGAAATGTAGGGGGTTCCGCGGAACCCCTCCTGGATCCGCCCCTGATAACTAGTACAAGAGAGTGTAATGAGAACCAGCTGGTGGGTCGGCTCAGTTGAGAGTGTACTTCGTATGACTTCTAGATCAAACTGAAGTTTGATTCTTCACACACTCCAGACACTCTGACGCAACCCGACCTTTTGCTACTTTTTCTTCTTCTTCTTTCATTGTAAATCATGGTAAATGACTGTAACTGTTATTGTGGTTGATTATTTTAAAATATTTTTTACTTGGGTGGGGCTGCTGCGTGTACAGCTTTTTTGCTCTTTTGCCTTTCTGCATGGCCTGGCGCGATATGGCATGGACATGGTATCCGGGCCGTTGCAGTACATACTTTCAAATAACAAATGAGACACCAACAAAATTTAATAATGTACTAGTACTGTATTACTATTACTTCATACACGGCACGTGCTTGTTGCCAGGTGACGGCCAATGGGCGACCAGAATAAGCAGTCAAGATCAGTCGATCTTGACCGCTTAACCGGTCAAGAACTTCAGTCAGCCGGTACGCGGTCAAGATCTGGAGTCATACTGCATTGCGCCGCGCATGCGCATTTACCAGTTCTCGAAGTCCTTGACTTGGACAACATCAAAAATTTGGTCTCCCGTCTCCCAAATTATTTGCTCGCTACTGCCTTGGATGTCTGTAGGGAGACCAGAAACGCCAACGGACCTAGCAGCTGGTCCTGTTTCTCGCTGCAAAAAGCACACAAGGAAAGAAGACGTCCACAAGCCCTAGTAAGGCTGCAGGTTCTGAGCACTCACGTTTGAGCCTTACTCTGAGAAATATCATGGTCCTGCTCCAGCACGGAGCTGCTGAAACTCACAAGCTGAGTCCACCACGTCCCCATCCACCACCCTAGGCCCTATAGGTGTCTTGCTTTTATACCTTCAATGCCGGCTTCATGCCGGCTGAAACTAACAAGCTGAAGTAAACGAGTGACATGAGTCATGCTTTGCGTGTCTGTCTGTGAACATGTGACATAACTAGAGCAAAAATAGACTACTATAGTAACAGATGCTGTTGCAAAAAAGGTGCCGGATTAGAGAGGGACGACTGTAGCTCAGTCGGCCACATGTACATCTGCATGTACATGGACGCGCGTGCGCGTATGGTTGCCAGTGCAGTACTAGCAGTAGTACATAAGCTTACGAAATGTAGGGGGTTCCGCGGAACCCCTCCTGGATCCGCCCCTGATAACTAGTACAAGAGAGTGTAATGAGAACCAGCTGGTGGGTCGGCTCAGTTGAGAGTGTACTTCGTATGACTTCTAGATCAAACTGAAGTTTGATTCTTCACACACTCCAGACACTCTGACGCAACCCGACCTTTTGCTACTTTTTCTTCTTCTTCTTTCATTGTAAATCATGGTAAATAACTGTAACTGTTATTGTGGTTGATTATTTTAAAATATTTTTTACTTGGGTGGGGCTGCTGCGTGTACAGCTTTTTTGCTCTTTTGCCTTTCTGCATGGCCTGGCGCGATATGGCATGGACATGGTATCCGGGCCGTTGCAGTACATACTTTCAAATAACAAATGAGACACCAACAAAATTTAATAATGTACTAGTACTGTATTACTATTACTTCATACACGGCACGTGCTTGTTGCCAGGTGACGGCCAATGGGCGACCAGAATAAGCAGTCAAGATCAGTCGATCTTGACCGCTTAACCGGTCAAGAACTTCAGTCAGCCGGTACGCGGTCAAGATCTGGAGTCATACTGCATTGCGCCGCGCATGCGCATTTACCAGTTCTCGAAGTCCTTGACTTGGACAACATCAAAAATTTGGTCTCCCGTCTCCCAAATTATTTGCTGGCTACTGCCTTGGATGTCTGTAGGGAGACCAGAAACGCCAACGGACCTAGCAGCTGGTCCTGTTTCTCGCTGCGAAAAGCACACAAGGAAAGAAGACGTCCACAAGCCCTAGTAAGGCTGCAGGTTCTGAGCACTCACGTTTGAGCCTTACTCTGAGAAATATCATGGTCCTGCTCCAGCACGGAGCTGCTGAAACTCACAAGCTGAGTCCACCACGTCCCCATCCACCACCCTAGGCCCTATAGGTGTCTTGCTTTTATACCTTCAATGCCGGCTTTATGCCGGCTGAAACTAACAAGCTGAAGTAAACGAGTGACATGAGTCATGCTTTGCGTGTCTGTCTGTGAACATGTGACATAACTAGAGCAAAAATAGACTACTATACTCTCTATAGTAACAGATGCTGTTGCAAAAGGTGCCGGATTAGAGAGGGACGACTGTAGCTCAGTCGGCCACATGTAGATCTACATGTACATGGACGCGCGTGCGCGTATGGTTGCCAGTGCAGTACTAGCAGTAGTACATAAGCTTACGAAATGTAGGGGGTTCCGCGGAACCCCTCCTGGATCCGCCCCTGATAACTAGTACAAGAGAGTGTAATGAGAACCAGCTGGTGGGTCGGCTCAGTTGAGAGTGTACTTCGTATGACTTATAGATCAAACTGAAGTTTGATTCTTCACACACTCCAGACACTCTGACGCAACCCGACCTTTTGCTACTTTTTCTTCTTCTTCTTTCATTGTAAATCATGGTAAATAACTGTAACTATTATTGTGGTTGATTATTTTAAAATATTTTTTACTTGGGTGGGGCTGCTGCGTGTACAGCTTTTTTGCTCTTTTGCCTTTCTGCATGGCCTGGCGCGATATGGCATGGACATGGTATCCGGGCCGTTGCAGTACATACTTTCAAATAACAAATGAGACACCAACAAAATTTAATAATGTACTAGTACTGTATTACTATTACTTCATACACGGCACGTGCTTGTTGCCAGGTGACGGCCAATGGGCGACCAGAATAAGCAGTCAAGATCAGTCGATCTTGACCGCTTAACCGGTCAAGAACTTCAGTCAGCCGGTACGCGGTCAAGATCTGGAGTCATACTGCATTGCGCCGCGCATGCGCATTTACCAGTTCTCGAAGTCCTTGACTTGGACAACATCAAAAATTTGGTCTCCCGTCTCCCAAATTATTTGCTCGCTACTGCCTTGGATGTCTGTAGGGAGACCAGAAACGCCAACGGACCTAGCAGCTGGTCCTGTTTCTCGCTGCGAAAAGCACACAAGGAAAGAAGACGTCCACAAGCCCTAGTAAGGCTGCAGGTTCTGAGCACTCACGTTTGAGCCTTACTCTGAGAAATATCATGGTCCTGCTCCAGCACGGAGCTGCTGAAACTCACAAGCTGAGTCCACCACGTCCCCATCCACTACCCTAGGCCCTATACTATAGGTGTCTTGCTTTTATACCTTCAATGCCGGCTTCATGCCGGCTGAAACTAACAAGCTGAAGTAAACGAGTGACATGAGTCATGCTTTGCGTGTCTGTCTGTGAACATGTGACATAACTAGAGCAAAAATAGACTACTATACTCTCTATAGTAACAGATGCTGTTGCAAAAGGTGCCGGATTAGAGAGGGACGACTGTAGCTCAGTCGGCCACATGTACATCTACATGTACATGGACGCGCGTGCGCGTATGGTTGCCAGTGCAGTACTAGCAGTAGTACATAAGCTTACGAAATGTAGGGGGTTCCGCGGAACCCCTCCTGGATCCGCCCCTGATAACTAGTACAAGAGAGTGTAATGAGAACCAGCTGGTGGGTCGGCTCAGTTGAGAGTGTACTTCGTATGACTTATAGATCAAACTGAAGTTTGATTCTTCACATACTCCAGACACTCTGACGCAACCCGACCTTTTGCTACTTTTTCTTCTTCTTCTTTCTTAATGCGATTAATAGTATAAGTGAAGCGGACATTACAAAATGATGAATGAGAATACATGTATCTAAAATGGTTGTTCCTAATCAAAAATCGATTAGGAACAACCATTTTAGATACATGTATTCTCATTCATCATTTTGTAATGTCCGCTTCACTTATACTATTAATCGCATTAATAAAGTTATTGTCTCCTCGTCGCCTTTTCATCTTCTTCTTTCATTGTAAATCATGGTAAATAACTGTAACTGTTATTGTGGTTGATTATTTTAAAATATTTTTTACTTGGGTGGGGCTGCTGCGTGTACAGCTTTTTTGCTCTTTTGCCTTTCTGCATGGCCTGGCGCGATATGGCATGGACATGGTATCCGGGCCGTTGCAGTACATACTTTCAAATAACAAATGAGACACCAACAAAATTTAATAATGTACTAGTACTGTATTACTATTACTTCATACACGGCACGTGCTTGTTGCCAGGTGACGGCCAATGGGCGACCAGAATAAGCAGTCAAGATCAGTCGATCTTGACCGCTTAACCGGTCAAGAACTTCAGGGTTCAGTCAGCCGGTACGCGGTCAAGATCTGGAGTCATACTGCATTGCGCCGCGCATGCGCATTTACCAGTTCTCGAAGTCCTTGACTTGGACAACATCAAAAATTTGGTCTCCCGTCTCCCAAATTATTTGCTCGCTACTGCCTTGGATGTCTGTAGGGAGACCAGAAACGCCAACGGACCTAGCAGCTGGTCCTGTTTCTCGCTGCGAAAAGCACACAAGGAAAGAAGACGTCCACAAGCCCTAGTAAGGCTGCAGGTTCTGAGCACTCACGTTTGAGCCTTACTCTGAGAAATATCATGGTCCTGCTCCAGCACGGAGCTGCTGAAACTCACAAGCTGAGTCCACCACGTCCCCATCCACCACCCTAGGCCCTATAGGTGTCTTGCTTTTATACCTTCAATGCCGGCTTCATGCCGGCTGAAACTAACAAGCTGAAGTAAACGCGTGACATGAGTCATGCTTTGCGTGTCTGTCTGTGAACATGTGACATAACTAGAGCAAAAATAGACTACTATACTCTCTATAGTAACAGATGCTGTTGCAAAAGGTGCCGGATTAGAGAGGGACGACTGTAGCTCAGTCGGCCACATGTACATCTACATGTACATGGACGCGCGTGCGCGTATGGTTGCCAGTGCAGTACTAGCAGTAGTACATAAGCTTACGAAATGTAGGGGGTTCCGCGGAACCCCTCCTGGATCCGCCCCTGATAACTAATACAAGAGAGTGTAATGAGAACCAGCTGGTGGGTCGGCTCAGTTGAGAGTGTACTTCGTATGACTTCTAGATCAAACTGGAAAGTTTGATTCTTCACACACTCCAGACACTCTGACGCAACCCGACCTTTTGCTACTTTTTCTTCTTCTTCTTTCATTGTAAATCATGGTAAATGACTGTAACTGTTATTGTGGTTGATTATTTTAAAATATGTTTTACTTGGGTGGGGCTGCTGCGTGTACAGCTTTTTTGCTCTTTTGCCTTTCTGCATGGCCTGGCGCGATATGGCATGGACATGGTATCCGGGCCGTTGCAGTACATACTTTCAAATAACAAATGAGACACAAACAAATAATGTACTAGTACTGTATTACTATTACTTCATACACGGCACGTGCTTGTTGCCAGGTGACGGCCAATGGGCGACCAGAATAAGCAGTCAAGATCAGTCGATCTTGACCGCTTAACCGGTCAAGAACTTCAGGGTTCAGTCAGCCGGTACGCGGTCAAGATCTGGAGTCATACTGCATTGCGCCGCGCATGCGCATTTACCAGTTCTCGAAGTCCTTGACTAGGACAACATCAAAAATTTGGTCTCCCGTCTCCCAAATTATTTGCTGGCTACTGCCTTGGATGTCTGTAGGGAGACCAGAAACGCCAACCGACCTAGCAGCTGGTCCTGTTTCTCGCTGCGAAAAGCACACAAGGAAAGAAGACGTCCACAAGCCCTAGTAAGGCTGCAGGTTCTGAGCACTCACGTTTGAGCCTTACTCTGAGAAATATCATGGTCCTGCTCCAGCACGGAGCTGCTGAAACTCACAAGCTGAGTCCACCACGTCCCCATCCACCACCCTAGGCCCTATAGGTGTCTTGCTTTTATACCTTCAATGCCGGCTTCATGCCGGCTGAAACTAACAAGCTGAAGTAAACGAGTGACATGAGTAGGCCTTGACGGATTATGCTAATATTTTCGTGAAATTATGCTTTTCGCATTGCTGAAAAAATTGCAGAAGTATGCTATTTTTATGCTAAAAGTTATCATATTATGCTGCATTATGCTCACATATGCTGCTAATGTATAATGGTTCTGTGCAAAATAACAGGGGAAATTTTTTGTAGAGGGCGTTGTACTGTAGTAGCAAACGTTTAACGGGGTCAACGCACCGTCCGACCTTGCTACGACCATCACTGATTGTAGTGGACTGGACATGTTATCAAGGGAGTCGTAAACCTACAACTTCCTAGTGCATCCACTTGTACTTGTACTTGTAGAACATGTACAACTGTATGGAATTTGATGCGAACAGGCGGATTATTACAATTTTATGCGATTCGTATGCAATTTGCCTCGAATTATGCGATTATTCGATTTTGGTAGGATTTATGCGAAAAATTATGCTAGCATAATCCGTCAAGGCCTAGACATGAGTCATGCTTTGCGTGTCTGTCTGTGAACATGTGACATAACTAGAGCAAAAATAGACTACTATAGTAACAGATGCTGTTGCAAAAGGTGCCGGATTAGAGAGGGACGACTGTAGCTCAGTCGGCCACATGTACATCTACATGTACATGGACGCGCGTGCGCGTATGGTTGCCAGTGCAGTACTAGCAGTAGTACATAAGCTTACGAAATGTAGGGGGTTCCGCGGAACCCCTCCTGGATCCGCCCCTGATAACTAGTACAAGAGAGTGTAATGAGAACCAGCTGGTGGGTCGGCTCAGTTGAGAGTGTACTTCGTATGACTTCTAGATCAAACTGAAGTTTGATTCTTCACACACTCCAGACACTCTGACGCAACCCGACCTTTTGCTACTTTTTCTTCTTCTTCTTTCATTGTATATCATTGTAAATGACTGTAACTGTTATTGTGGTTGATTATTTTAAAATATTTTTTACTTGGGTGGGGCTGCTGCGTGTACAGCTTTTTTGCTCTTTTGCCTTTCTGCATGGCCTGGCGCGATATGGCATGGACATGGTATCCGGGCCGTTGCAGTACATACTTTCAAATAACAAATGAGACACCAACAAAATTTAATAATGTACTAGTACTGTATTACTATTACTTCATACACGGCACGTGCTTGTTGCCAGGTGACGGCCAATGGGCGACCAGAATAAGCAGTCAAGATCAGTCGATCTTGACCGCTTAACCGGTCAAGAACTTCAGTCAGCCGGTACGCGGTCAAGATCTGGAGTCATACTGCATTGCGCCGCGCATGCGCATTTACCAGTTCTCGAAGTCCTTGACTTGGACAACATCAAAAATTTGGTCTCCCGTCTCCCAAATTATTTGCTGGCTACTGCCTTGGATGTCTGTAGGGAGACCAGAAACGCCAACGGACCTAGCAGCTGGTCCTGTTTCTCGCTGCGAAAAGCACACAAGGAAAGAAGACGTCCACAAGCCCTAGTAAGGCTGCAGGTTCTGAGCACTCACGTTTGAGCCTTACTCTGAGAAATATCATGGTCCTGCTCCAGCACGGAGCTGCTGAAACTCACAAGCTGAGTCCACCACGTCCCCATCCACCACCCTAGGCCCTATAGGTGTCTTGCTTTTATACCTTCAATGCCGGCTTCATGCCGGCTGAAACTAACAAGCTGAAGTAAACGAGTGACATGAGTCATGCTTTGCGTGTCTGTCTGTGAACATGTGACATAACTAGAGCAAAAATAGACTACTATAGTAACAGATGCTGTTGCAAAAGGTGCCGGATTAGAGAGGGACGACTGTAGCTCAGTCGGCCACATGTACATCTACATGTACATGGACGCGCGTGCGCGTATGGTTGCCAGTGCAGTACTAGCAGTAGTACATAAGCTTACGAAATGTAGGGGGTTCCGCGGAACCCCTCCTGGATCCGCCCCTGATAACTAATACAAGAGAGTGTAATGAGAACCAGCTGGTGGGTCGGCTCAGTTGAGAGTGTACTTCGTATGACTTCTAGATCAAACTGGAAAGTTTGATTCTTCACACACTCCAGACACTCTGACGCAACCCGACCTTTTGCTACTTTTTCTTCTTCTTCTTTCATTGTAAATCATGGTAAATGACTGTAACTGTTATTGTGGTTGATTATTTTAAAATATTTTTTACTTGGGTGGGGCTGCTGCGTGTACAGCTTTTTTGCTCTTTTGCCTTTCTGCATGGCCTGGCGCGATATGGCATGGACATGGTATCCGGGCCGTTGCAGTACATACTTTCAAATAACAAATGAGACACCAACAAATAATGTACTAGTACTGTATTACTATTACTTCATACACGGCACGTGCTTGTTGCCAGGTGACGGCCAATGGGCGACCAGAATAAGCAGTCAAGATCAGTCGATCTTGACCGCTTAACCGGTCAAGAACTTCAGGGTTCAGTCAGCCGGTACGCGGTCAAGATCTGGAGTCATACTGCATTGCGCCGCGCATGCGCATTTACCAGTTCTCGAAGTCCTTGACTTGGACAACATCAAAAATTTGGTCTCCCGTCTCCCAAATTATTTGCTGGCTACTGCCTTGGATGTCTGTAGGGAGACCAGAAACGCCAACCGACCTAGCAGCTGGTCCTGTTTCTCGCTGCGAAAAGCACACAAGGAAAGAAGACGTCCACAAGCCCTAGTAAGGCTGCAGGTTCTGAGCACTCACGTTTGAGCCTTACTCTGAGAAATATCATGGTCCTGCTCCAGCACGGAGCTGCTGAAACTCACAAGCTGAGTCCACCACGTCCCCATCCACCACCCTAGGCCCTATAGGTGTCTTGCTTTTATACCTTCAATGCCGGCTTCATGCCGGCTGAAACTAACAAGCTGAAGTAAACGAGTGACATGAGTCATGCTTTGCGTGTCTGTCTGTGAACATGTGACATAACTAGAGCAAAAATAGACTACTATAGTAACAGATGCTGTTGCAAAAGGTGCCGGATTAGAGAGGGACGACTGTAGCTCAGTCGGCCACATGTACATCTACATGTACATGGACGCGCGTGCGCCTATGGTTGCCAGTGCAGTACTACTACTAGCAGTAGTACATTATAGCAATAAAAACTGCTTTATGGCAGTTTTCTAAAAAAGGTTATTGTGTTCTAGTCCATGGACCCCGTCTAAAAAGTAAGAAATTAACGAAATGTGATAGCTGAAAATTAAAATTTCACACAAAACCTCACAATAATCACAACACTTGAAATGCTGCTTTCAACACTAAACTTGTGCTCCACCAACAATTGGCAACATGCATGCATAGGAAAGAGGATCACGAGGAGAAAAGGTCTTCTACATGTAGCTTTTCATTCTGTGTGTGATTATTGTGAGGTTTTGTGTGAAATTTTAATTTTCAGCTATCACATTTCGTTAATTTCTTACTTTTTAGACGGGGTCCATGGACTAGAACACAATAACCTTTTTTAGAAAACTGCCATAAAGCAGTTTTTATTGCTATAATTTCTTTTGTTTTTTCTGTCACCAATCAATGAAATGCCCTATCAATATGTAAATGATGGCCGTCACATCATATCAATACCGTATTATACGCATTGATGTGCAAGCCTTTTCTTGCAGAAAATGGGACTAGCATGTTCTTCTGCGGGGATACATGTGAGTAGTGGTGGACCGTGGTGATACCTTTTTTATACGGAGGTCATTCTGTGCATGTTGCTGTAGCAGAATTTCATGACTCTGTCATAAAATTGTCTTGCCTTTCAGATATTTCAGATTTCCCCACCCTCGATCAGATTTATTTGAGAAATGTAACCAGGTGCGTGTCGCAGATGTTTTTGTTGATTCTGTGTTTATAATCATGGGTTATCGTGATAAGGTCATCCTGCACCATATTGCACTGAAATCGTAACCCTGTTGATGTCGATACAACTTTTGGAAGTAGTTCAATGACTTCGAACTGTTAGTCCACGATTTTCTAAAACAACACAGCAAAGGAGGAACAATAAACATGTATTAAAATGTAAACAAATACATTGCTGAGTCCGACACCTCGTTCCAACAACTACAATGATCCTGAGGATAAAAGGGGCAAGGCTATGGTTGGAGGTACTGAGAGATAAACAAGGCACTTCATAATAATAGAATCGTACACATTTTTGGTGAGTATGAATGATATCCAGTCGAACCTCTTTAGGACGAACACCAAGGGACCGATGGTATTTATTCTGTGAGTTTGTCTTAACCTATTTTATAACCAGTGAATACAATTATTTCTCCAATAGACATACGAATAGATTTCTTCTACAGCGAAAGATTCTAAGCCACACCAACTCATTGACTCGTCTCGTATGAAACAAATGAGTCACTAGAGAGGTTCTGCAAAACGAAAATGCGTACAAACAGTCGTTCCACGTCCTGAAGTGCGAAACTTCGCACGAACTTTCGCAACTTTGGACGCGAAACTTGCAGGGAACGCGAAATGAACAGTCGTACACACTTTCGTGAGATCGGGTCATGGCGTACGTGCACTTGGTCCGCGCAAACTACGAAAGCGTGCAGAACGCAAAGTTTGTGCAAAAATTCGTACACACTTTCGCAATGACTGTCGCGAAACTTCGTTCGAATTTTCGTTTTGCAGAACCTCTCTACTGAACGTTTCTTTAGCAACATGACGGCAACTGAAACAGCAACAGAGAAAGTACGATACATGTACAGCACATTCTTGCAGGTACTACAAACAGATTGCAGATCGTAATTCTTGCCTTGGCGGCACGAAACTTCGTTTGGGGCAGTGCAATCTCGGCGGAACTCACAAATAATAAATCAAACAGCCCAGACTCGAGTAAACAAATCTAATCATACAAGTTTACTGAACCTCTCCACAATGGGGTTTTCCCTGATATGCGAATTTATTTTTGCAAACTCGGTCAATGGGTCCTTGAACCTTTCCCTCCAGATTGGGACCTGCCAACGATAGTATGCCACTGACCAGTACAGTGCCTTACTTGTAACGTACCAATGTACAATGAATATGAGTATTTCGACAACACATCTAACATAAGCCTTACCGTCAAGAAGGTGAACTCGCGTTCTTCGCACACTGTAGACAAGGGCAAAGAGATAAAAATGGATCTAAATCCGAATAAAATCAGCACACGTTTCCGTAAATGAAAGGGTGAGCATAAGCAAATGAATCGAAGGAAACCGGTCAACTCAGAGATCACCTGTCATCGAGTATTCCGTAAAAGGGGGCCTCGGCAGCGGAAAAGCTAAATTTAGAAAAGAGATCCTGCCAGCTTTTCCATTATTTATTGCATTCCGCCCAAAATGAGCACACTTTTCGCAAATGAAAGAGTCAACACAAGCAAAAGAATCAAAGGTAACTGGTCAACTCACCTGTCGATATTGAGTAATATTCCGCGAAAGGAGGTCTCAGCAGTGCCGAAACGAAATAAGTCAGGCCAGGATCTAGGAGACGAAATATCCGAAACAGCTCATACAAGAAGCAGTTCCAAAGGAGGAAGTTCCTCGCGCATGCACATCCGAACACGGACTGCACTGCATGCAACACAATGTCTGCCGTGCACGTGCACAGCACGCGGCTACCAACCGTTGCGCGTTGGTAGATCCGAGCACCTTACGTAGAGACTTACGTAGCCTAAGTGAAATACCGAGCACCTTACGTAGAAACTTACGTAGCATAGCGGTGTCGTTTTTCTTGCCATGTGAACACAATAATAGAAAAGCTGACAGGATCGCTTTTCTAAATAACTAGTAGGCACTTCAGTCACGTGACAGGACCTGTCAAAATTTGCTGAGGTGAGAGTGCGTACTTGCGTGGCACCAGTCAAGTGCATGCGCTAAACTGTACAGGTACGCGCTATGCTTCGTTGTACGGGCTGATACTAGTGATAGTTGGGCGCATCGTGTTGCTCTGACGTTCAGCTTTCAGTCGATCCCGCATACGTCATAGTGCGTACATTTTTGCGAGTTGTAGAACACGTACACTACCAGCAAAGAGTTTTTTCACAAAGAACTGTTGTTTGCTCGCGTTTGAAACGTTGCTTATCGTCTTCAGCGTCGTCTTTCCATTCGGAAACAGTAGAGTTCTTGTTTACCAGGGTTTGCGCATCGCTGCGCAAGGAGACATTATGTACGTAGGCACTGAGAAGTATGCGCTTTAGGCGGAGGAGAACGACGATGCGTCGTCCTACCTGGGCGAATCCTCAAAGCGTACTGAAAGCCAAGTTTTGACACGGTTGCGCTGGAAGGCCTACTGATGTTTACGAACAATCAAAAGGCACAGTGGCTGCTGGAGAAACCCTCTGATGAGGGGATGCTTTGATATACGCAGCCAGGCACGCTTCACCAAAATTTCAAAGCTCACCAGCAGGCAATTCATGACTGTTGCATGGAGCAGTTGAAGGGTAGGGAGGCAAATATCACACCATGGAAAGAAGCTACCAACAGAGGTCCTGAAGAACTTCTTGCCAACTTGGAATCACTTGAAGTGGCATGACTGTGAGCACGAATGTCCTGTGCAGTAATTCGCGCGCGCGCGTACATACCCTCCACGTTGCGGTGTCCGGCGTACAACGAGGAAGTTCTCTGTTGTTTTTGTGCCAGAAGAATGTCTTTATAACTCTTACGCTTTTGTACCCGCTGGAGCCTGCCAGTATGTCGTTATCAGTTCATTTCACAGCAAACTGAAGCTGTTACTATGGGTTACTATGGCGTTGCTATGGGTTGCTATGGAGTTGCTATAGTGATTGCGGTCACAATTGCCGTATTCTTGCCTATTCTGAACTTTGATCTGTATTGTTTCGATCCATACAGGGTTGTCGGTGTAAGTGAGTGATGTGTGCTTGAAAAAAACACTCTGATGTTTTGTGACTATATCCACTGATGATACTTTCGGAGATGCTGTTGGTGCCACAAATTGTATTGATCTCGCCTCATCCAACTGCCTATCTTCCACCCTTCATATCTGAGTGGTATCACTGTGGATTTCAATAAAATTTTCTGTGTGACCTTGTGATACCCACCACCATCGATTGCCGATGATAAACCTGGAAAAAACGCGATTTCAAAAAATGGGGTGAAGTGCCTAACATAAGCTTACGAAATGTAGGGGGTTCCGCGGAACCCCTCCTGGATCCACCCCTGATAACTAGTACAAGAGAGTGTAATGAGAACCAGCTGGTGGGTCGGCTCAGTTGAGAGTGTACTTCGTATGACTTCTAGATCAAACTGGAAAGTTTGATTCTTCACACACTCCAGACACTCTGACGCAACCCGATCTTTTGCTACTTTTTCTTCTTCTTCTTTCATTGTATATCATGGTAAATGACTGTAACTGTTATTGTGGTTGATTATTTTAAAATATTTTTTACTTGGGTGGGGCTGCTGCGTGTACAGCTTTTTTGCTCTTTTGCCTTTCTGCATGGCCTGGCGCGATATGGCATGGACATGGTATCCGGGCCGTTGCAGTACATACTTTCAAATAACAAATGAGACACCAACAAATAATGTACTAGTACTGTATTACTATTACTTCATACACGGCACGTGCTTGTTGCCAGGTGACGGCCAATGGGCGACCAGAATAAGCAGTCAAGATCAGTCGATCTTGACCGCTTAACCGGTCAAGAACTTCAGTCAGCCGGTACGCGGTCAAGATCTGGAGTCATACTGCATTGCGCCGCGCATGCGCATTTACCAGTTCTCGAAGTCCTTGACTTGGACAACATCAAAAATTTGGTCTCCCGTCTGATATGTCTACAGATAGCAAGAAGACATTTATTATAAAACAAATCTGAAGAGAAGGAAAACACAACTGAAGAGGCAAAACACATGAAGCACGGAAGTATCTCCCAAGCCAAGCAAGCATGCCGTTATGGTGCGAGGTCATACAACTGTGGTACAAATCTAGTACGGGAGTACATGAACTACAGGTCAAATATGGCATGGGGGAATCCATATACATCACGCCCCTTCGAGATAATGCTGAGAAAACAAATCCAGTATTATCTATCAAATCAAAACAAGAAAAGAACAAGTATGGCAAACAACGGCCCATAGCACACGGCGGAACAGACATAGCATGCCACACAAGGATACAGAAAGATACGATATAAGAACAATCCTCAAGAACATGTACACGATGTGTCCAGAACAAATCAAGATGCATAAGGCTGTCCACGGGTGGAGGAAATGTTCAAACGAGAGGGTGGTTGGTGTGCTCGTGTGCTGCGACGCAGAGGAGGAGGCGTAGCAGGAGCAACGACAACAGACGGCTGTGGTGAAACACATGGTGCTGGTGACGGCACGGGTGGAGAGAACGGACGAAGAAAACGGCGATTTCTCCAATAAACTCGACCACTAGCCAACTTGACGAAATAGGCACGGTGCTGCCCAATGGCCACAATCACGCCACGGGTTGTCCAACGCTTCGTCTTCGGATCCTGGACGTCCACAGGAGTGCCGAGACGTAGAGCGGGAAGAGAGCGGTGGGTGGGAGTACTGGCGGAAACAGGTGTCGAGGGTGGTGACTGTTCTTCACGCTCACTAGCGACGGTCGACCACGAGGAATCAAACTGCGTCCACTCAGCAATGACGAAAGACCGAAGTGGATGCCCGAGAAGATGCTCAGCTGGGCTCTTGCCAGACGGACCGGGCGTATTCCGCCACTCCAGTAGACCACGACGAAATGCATCTGTGTCGAGATTGCCATTTGACGAGGTCTTGAGCAGCAAGCGCTTCATAGCTTTCACTGCGGCTTCCGCATGTCCATTACTCTGGGGATAATGCGGGGAAGAGGATACGCGTTGCACTTGCCAACGGCTACAGAAGTCGGCAAACTTCTTCGATGCAAACTGGGGGCCACCGTCGGTGCACAGTACAGCAGGCACACCCAGATCGGCGAACCAACGACGACAAGCGAGGATGACATCGTGTGATGACGTGGTCCTGCCGGTTCGAACAACGCACGGCCAACCAGTCAGACGGTCGACATAAACAAGAAACTCATAGCCTTGGCAAGAGAACAGATCAGCGGACACAAACTCGAACGGCAGAGTAGGATGACGGTCATTCATCGGTGGTTCGGCTGACTGCGACGACTGGAATTCTCGACACGCGGAACAGGCACGGACAAGGGTGTCTATGTCGGCGGTGAGACCAGGCCAGTACACGAGCTGTCGGGCGCGAGCCTTGGTACGGACGAGACCTTGATGTGAGGCATGAAGATTAGCGAGAACACGTTGACGCATGGCCAAGGGAACAAGAATGCGTTGGCCTTTCATGACAATGCCCTGGTCCACTGACAGGTGTTCACGTCCATTCCAGAAAGGTTGGAGCGGAGCATCCAAATCACGCTGACGAGCGGGAAAACCATGCAGAACGCACTGGACAAGAGACTGATAGACTGGATCAGCTGAGGCGGCTGCTCGAAGTTCAGCAAACTTCAGGTTGGGGTGAGGACCATCGTCACGGAGCATGCACACACGGATGCTGCGGCAATGAAGAGCAGGGGCTTCGCCGAGTTCATCATCTGAAGACGGGATGCCAACGGGATTGCGAGACAACGCATCAGCAAACGCGTGATCAGAGCCTTTTCGCCAGGAAGCGTGCACTTGAAACGACTGCAGCTTCAGGCGAAGACGGAGAAGGCGAGGATTCTCGATCTGATCTAGAGAATACGCGTTGATAATCGGGATCAACGGACGGTGATCAGTGATCAGATTAAATAGGGTGCCGGATAAGTACAACTTGCACTTATGCACAGCCCAAACGACGGCGAGCATCTCGAGCTCAACAACAGCATAGCGAGATTCGGCGTCAGAGAGGTAGCGGGAGCCACACTGGATGATTCGCCACTTATCATCCTGCTTCTGCCACAGAACGAAGCCGAGACCACGTAGTGCAGAGGCATCAGTCTCCAGACGGAGGTCGTGTCCATGCTGGTAGAAGGCCAGGATAGGAGGAGACAGCAGAGTAGACTTGGTCTTCTCGAACGCAACAGTGTGGTTGGCATCCCAGACAAATTCACGGGTCGTCTTTAACAGACCACGAAGCGGAGTGGTGCAGGCGGCGAGGTGTGGTGAGAACTCGCTACACTGGTTCACCAGGCCAAGAAACGAACGCAAATCAGTGCGGTTCGCAGGAATGTCAAAATCGCGAATAGCCGCTGCCTTGTCATCGTCAACAACCCAGCCGTCTGGACTGACAATGTAGCCGCAGAAATGGATGTGACGTGACGCAAAGGTGAATTTGGACGGGCTCAGAGTAATGCCATGCTGTCGAGCACACAGCAGGATGTCACGAACATGGGTGACATGGGAGGCAAAGTCGTCATCATAGGCCAGGCAATCATCTACAACCTTGGCGAAATTCGGGATTGCATCGAACGCAGCATCAGTGCGGCAGTTGAAAACATCCCCGGCGGAAATCAGGCCTTGAGGGTTGCGTAGGAAACGATACCTGCCGTATGGGGTGATGAATGTGGTCATTGGACATGCCTGCTCACTCAGTGGGATTTGCCAGTATCCGTGCCTTGCATCAAGCTTGGTGAGGAACTGTGCCGATCCAATACCAGAAACCACATCGCGAGCGGTGCGAACAGGGTGGGCTGGTCTCAGGACTTGGTCATTCAATCGTTTGAAATCGACGGTGAGGCGTTTCTCGGAGGTACCTTTCTTGTCGACGAGCACAATTGGGTGACACCATTCACTAGGCTCACTGACAGGCTCGATTATGCCATCGACAACCATTGTGTCCAGTTGTGACTTGACCTGGTCACGAAACGCGTACGGAATCGGGCGTGCGGTATGGACACATGACGGCTTAGCATCTGGCTGAAGTTGGATGTCCATCGGAGGACCTGCCATCGCCTTCAAGCCAGTGTCGGAAAACACGTCCGAGAACTCCTGCAGTAGCTCATCGCGAACACGAGCGATATCAGCAGAGCTAGGATTGACAACAGGCTTTGATACAGCACAGATCTTAGGTGGCGCGGCAGCATTAGCAGCAGGGTACTGTGCAGGCCAATCTGGCGGGAGGAGCTGGAGTGCACTCAAGGACGAACGTGATAGAAGAGCATCGTCCAGACCCTTGTACACGTGGATTACGGTGCTGTGTTGTACTTCGCCAACCTGAAGTGAAGCACGAATACTGCCGACGTTCTGCAACTGCTCTCCAGATGCCGCTAGGACGCACTCTGGGTCATGGTCGAGGTTCTCGGGGAACCCGCCAAGCAGTTCGAGATGATGCTCGCCAACGGCATCGACGTCACTGCCAGTATCAGGGACCCAGGGTAGCGTGACTGCCTCATCCTCAGTGGCTAAACGGGTGGACACACGCACAGTAGGCTGCGCAGCAAGACGAGTACGCTGCAACTTCAGTTGGCCCACGTGCTTCACGTTCCGGTCCGATTGTGACGACGACCTACACATAGCGAGAAAGTGACCAGTCTTGCCACAGCCATTACATTTCTTGCCGCTGGCAGGGCAACTAGACTTTGTGTGCGGGCTCCGGCCGCAATTGGGGCACTTCTTGTGTGTGTCGCTTCCTGACGAGGGAGCGGATGCAGATGGCAATACAGGTGCAGACATCTTGCTGCCAGGCTGTCCCTGTCGGGATTGTTGCTTACTGCGTTGGTACGCGGACCGCCGCACAGCATTGAGCTGGCTGGTGGACGGGATACTGCTGCTCGTCGTGGTAGCCGCTTCCTCCGCCCGGCAAATTGTGACTGCATCGTTCAGGGTCAAGTCCTTGGCAGACAATAGCTTGTGCCGGGTAGCGTCGTCACCAATTCCAATGACAATCCTGTCACGCAGGGTGTCAGCACGCACACGTGTCAGGCTTGTGCGACAGGTACTACATGTGTGTGCTGAACATTGTGAGCACAAAACAACGTCCGGAAAATCACAGCTAGTGTGTAATTCTTTCAACGAAGTGTAAAAAGAATCGAAAGACTCGCCTTTCGACTGACACCTGTCGTAAAATGCGATACGATCCAGGAGTGGGTTGCGCTGCCGTCGCAAATATTCCTTGACTGCAGAAATCACATCGTCCGCATCGGGATTCGGTGGAGTCACGATTATACCCTCGCGGAGAAATCTGCGTAGCTCCTCATCCAGAGCTTGCCGCAGCGAGGATACTCTGGTCTCACGGCTCTGGGCTGACAGGTGCTGGCACTCATAATAGTCTCGCCACATTTCCTGCCATGCCGTGAAGTCGGCTAATGTCGAGGACGACAGTAAAATCGGTCGCTCCGCAGAGACAGGCTTTGGAGCTGGTGATGTGGTGCTGGGTTGCACGGGTTGTTGTGTTGGTTGTGTCAGTCGTTGTATAGTTTGTTGGAACAAGTCAGCCATTTTACGTTCCCTCTCCTCTGAGGACTTCATTTGTGCCGCCAACATCGCGGTCAGGGCAACAATGTCAGGAGCAGGGTCTGAGTCGGACATCGTGGTCGCAACCTACGCAAATGCTGATCACGAACAAACTACAAAACAAAATCGGCCAGTGCGCAACACAACGAGGTGCAAACACAAAGCACGAGAAACTAAACACACAGGTGAGTTCTACAAGGAACGAACAGTTCACTGCGCCATGATATGTCTACAGATAGCAAGAAGACATTTATTATAAAACAAATCTGAAGAGAAGGAAAACACAACTGAAGAGGCAAAACACATGAAGCACGGAAGTATCTCCCAAGCCAAGCAAGCATGCCGTTATGGTGCGAGGTCATACAACTGTGGTACAAATCTAGTACGGGAGTACATGAACTACAGGTCAAATATGGCATGGGGGAATCCATATACATCACCGTCTCCCAAATTATTTGCTGGCTACTGCCTTGGATGTCTGTAGGGAGACCAGAAACGCCAACCGACCTAGCAGCTGGTCCTGTTTCTCGCTGCGAAAAGCACACAAGGAAAGAAGACGTCCACAAGCCCTAGTAAGGCTGCAGGTTCTGAGCACTCACGTTTGAGCCTTACTCTGAGAAATATCATGGTCCTGCTCCAGCACGGAGCTGCTGAAACTCACAAGCTGAGTCCACCACGTCCCCATCCACCACCCTAGGCCCTATAGCCTATAGGTGTCTTGCTTTTATACCTTCAATGCCGGCTTCATGCCGGCTGAAACTAACAAGCTGAAGTAAACGAGTGACATGAGTCATGCTTTGCGTGTCTGTCTGTGAACATGTGACATAACTAGAGCAAAAATAGACTACTATAGTCAGATGCTGTTGCAAAAGGTGCCGGATTAGAGAGGGACGACTGTAGCTCAGTCGGCCACATGTACATCTACATGTACATGGACGCGCGTGCGCGTATGGTTGCCAGTGCAGTACTAGCAGTAGTACATAAGCTTACGAAATGTAGGGGGTTCCGCGGAACCCCTCCTGGATCCGCCCCTGATAACTAGTACAAGAGAGTGTAATGAGAACCAGCTGGTGGGTCGGCTCAGTTGAGAGTGTACTTCGTATGACTTCTACGTTCTAGATCAAACTGTGAAAGTTTGATTCTTCACACACTCCAGACACTCTGACGCAACCCGACCTTTTGCTACTTTTTCTTCTTCTTCTTTCATTGTAAATCATGGTAAATGACTGTAACTGTTATTGTGGTTGATTATTCTAAAATATTTTTTACTTGGGTGGGGCTGCTGCGTGTACAGCTTTTTTGCTCTTTTGCCTTTCTGCATGGCCTGGCGCCAGCGATATGGCATGGACATGGTATCCGGGCCGTTGCAGTACATCTTCTTTACTTAATATATATATATAAAGAAGAGGCACCTGTGACGTGTGTCTGTGTGTGTGTGTGTGTGTCACGCTCCTTATGCTATAAAGAAGAGGCACCTGTGACGTGTGTGTGTCTTTCACGCTGCCCTGAGCAAGCGAAGCGTGCGAACAGTGTAGCACAGTGTAGCTAGCGGCCGCAGAAGCACTGAGCACGCGAAGCGTGCGAATCTAGAGGGCGTGTGGGGGAAGTGGTGTACATGTGCACGACTCAGGAATGTGGCCATCACCTCATGATCAGTTTTGGTCCTGACCTCCATGTACATGTACCTGCGTAACATGCGCGGTGCGACCACGGTAACACAGAACATAAAATACAATGAGAATGATGTCAACTGGCATCGACACAACCTGCATGTAATTCGCAGTATGCAGTCCAGTACATGGCTGTGGGTTCAAAAGAAGCATGGACTCATGTGTGCGGTAGTCTTGGAAGGCGTGTGGCCGAACAGCGATGTAAATGTCGATAAGACCGACGCCGTTTGTGTACCGGCCGTAGGAAGAGCACAGGAGACACAAGGAAAGACTCCGTCATGCACAAGTTTTGGGAAGTGAAAAACTCACGAGCGTATCAGTTCGGGACATGGAATGTTCGAACTCTGCGAGAGCTGGGCAAGCTACATCTTTTGCTGAAGGAAATGGAACGACTCAAGCTGGATGTTCTTGGTCTGTGTGAAACGCGTTGGAGCGGAGAAGGCCATTTCGCCAGCGGTGACAAGTTTTAGTTGGTAATTTCAAGCGGCTCGCCAGACGGTGGATATGGCGGAGTGGCTGTCGTTCTGAGCGCAGCGGTGAAGAACAGTTTATTATCGTATACCCCAGTATCAAATCGTCTCTTGGTGGTGCGCATACAGGCGACTCCTGTCCCTATAAGTATTAGAGAGGTTTCGACCCGCGTGATTTGTGCTCTTACCTGAACGTCAATTTTTTGCGTCGACGCGAGCTCAGAAAGAGCTTTCGTTTCACGTTGCTTGTGAAGCACGTCGTGTCGCTGACGACAGGAGCGAAAACTGGGAGCGAAAACTTCAAAAAGTGAAAAAAGTGATTTTTGGTGAGGCCGAAGTCGCACAAATATTATATAGCTAGTTTAGGCAAAATCGACAAATCGAGTCAATAATCCCAACCTGATAGCAAAGCTAAATTTGCAAAAACTCGCGTTCACGTCGAACGTGAGTTGACCTCAGCTCACGTCATGAACGGGAGTTTCGACGCCAAAATTTGCCACACCGACGTGAAATTTCACGGTGTAGTGCAGAACAACGTGAAGCGAAACCTCTCTAATACCATCATTCAAGTGTACGCGCCGACCTCGTCATGCGCGGCGGAGGAAATAGATGATTTCTATGAAAAATTGCAAGCTGTCATAGACGCCATGAAGAGCCGTCAGGTATGTGTAGTCATGGGCGATTTCAACGCCAAGTTGGGACTTGGGAGAGACTTTGAAAGCGGTGTTGGGGACTATGGCCTTTGACAGCGCAATGAACGTGGGGACATGCTGGCTGAGTTCTGTAGGATTAATGGCTTGGTCGTTTGTAACACAGCTTTTCAGCATAATCTGCGCAGTCGCTATATCTCCTGATGGTCACACCCGTAATCAAATCGACTATGTCATGATCAGCAAATCGTGGTTCTCAAGTGTGCTGGATTCCAGAGCTCGCCCCGGCGCTGAATGTGACACTGATCACCATCTAGTTACAATGAAGTAATTTAGTTACGCTCCAAGCATTTCCGTAGGGTTCGATGCAAGTCTATGGCTGTGCGACCGTTCGACGTGGCGAGGTTGCGGAATCCTGACGTCTCGGAAAAGTATTCAGTGGCGACTGAGAATCGTTTCAGCTTGCTGCAGGACCGGTACAATGAGGAATGCACACCAGATGAATTGTGGGATCAGATTCAAGCGGGAATTACGGAGGTTGCGGAGGAAGTAGTTGGGCGCAGCGGAAGGAAAAAGCCTCCCAAGCCATGGATCAGTGAGGAGGTGATAGCTCTGGCAGAAAGAAAGCGTATAGCCAGATGCACCGGTAAGGACCAAGAATACAAGGATCTGAAACTAGAAGTGCGCCGAAGGATTCGCTGTGACAGGAGAAAGTGGTTAGAGGATAAATGTAAACACATTCAATCTTCTGGGAGGAACCATGATATTCGAGAGGTATTCAACATCATTAAATCCATTAAAAAATCATCGTTCCGGCCAAATCAAGCATCCGTATCAATGATCAAGATGGACCCTGACGGAGAAGGAAGATGTATTGCTGCGGTGGTGTGAATATGGGCAGCAGCTATTTGGGCAGCCGTCAGGAGATCAAGGGTATACGTGTCCGGCCTCGGCGGAGAGTGGTGCGGAAGAGCTTCCATCGCCACTAATTACCCCTGAACCTGTGCCTCTCTTGGCTGAGGTTGATCAAGCCATATTGTCCCTGAAGAAGAGGAAAGCCCCTGGACTTGATGGGATCGTGGCGGAACTGATTCAGCATGCATCCTCAGTTTGTGTTCTATTCCTACATAAACTTTGTTTGGAGATTTGGAAAACAGGGAGATGGCAAAAAGCATGGAAACGTCAAGAAATCGTCATGCTACCCAAAGCTGGATCAGCTAAGGAGTGTTCCAACTATCGGACCATTGCTTTGATGTCACATGCAAGCAAGATCCTTCTGACAATAATCTTGAATCGTATGAAAAAGAAGATAGAGGCTGAGTTACCAGATGAGCAGGCTGGTTTTCGAACTGGTCGCAGTACTGTAGATATGCTCTGTGTTCTGCAAATCATTATCGAAAAATCTCTTGAATGGCAGAATCCTGTATCCATTGTTTTTATCGATTATCGTGAAGCCTTTGACACAGTTAACCACTTACATCTTTTCGGTTGCCTTTTGGATTTTGGTTTCCCTCGCCACATAGTTTGTTTGCTTCAGAATCTTTACACAGGGATGAGCGGAGTTATCAGATGGAATGGCTCGCATTCGCCGGAGTTCGCCATCAAGAAGGGTGTTCGGCAGGGCTGTATTTTGTCCCCACATATATTTAGCCTGTACACTGAGAGTGTTATGCGTGTTGCTGATGTGGACAGTATCGGTGTGAGAATCGGAGGACGCCGGCTGTTGAACCTACGATATGCAGATGACACGGGATTGTGTGCACATCCATCAGAAGTGTCTACCCTCACCAATGCTGTTAATGACGCTGGAAGAGAGAAGGGCCTGTCACTGAATCTGTCCAAAACCAAGATCATGCATATCGGAACCTGTACTGCTGGTGCAAACGTTACTGCTCCAACGCCCCTTGTGGTCGACGGAGAACGAATTGCAGAGGTGAGCAGTTTCAAGTATCTGGGATCCTGGAAGACAACAAACGGTGATTGCAGCCTCGATATTCGGTCAAGAATTGCCATGGCGAAAGAGCGTATGCTGCAGTTAATTGACATCTGGAAAGACCACAACATCTCCAGACAGCTGAAAATCCGGATAATGCATGCCTTAGTGTGGTCTGTGCTGCTGTATGGAGCTGAGAGTTGGACTCTGCGGAAGACAGATGAACGACGAATACAGGCAGCAGAAATGTGGTGCTACCGACGTCTGCTCAGAGTATCCTGGATGGAGAAGCGCACAAATGACAGTATCCTGGTGGAGTTGGGAGTACAGAGACAGCTGCTAGCCAGGGTGAAGATACGCAAACTGACCTATTTCGGGCACACATGCCGCCCATCTTGCTGCGAGCTTGTACGTGACGTGATGTTTGGTGTCGTGGATGGTAAGAGAAAGCGTGGTCGTCCGAAGATTTCCTTTGCTGACAACATCGTTTCGTGGACTGGTATGTCTCTGCATGAGAATTGCCAGTTGGCATCTGACAGAGGTGCCTGGCAGTCACACTGTGCATCTACTGCTTACACAGCTGCATAATGCCGTTTATTATTATTTTTTAAATTTTACTTTTATTATTTTTTCGGCAACGCAGATGATGATGATGATGATGATGAAGATCAGCTGTGCACGTAGCATGTAGGCCCTTCGACAGTGTAGTTACAAGTCAAGAGCCATGCGATGCGTGTACGTGTACGCGTCCGTGTGCATGTTACATAACTGGAGTGGAAATACATGTAGATGCACTAGCACTATTGTGTGTTGGTGAGTTTCATGACATTGAATTGCATTGCTTTCTTCCTCCATGTACGTAATTTCCACATGTTCATTCAAATTTTCTCCAGCACTACCAGGTACATGCAGGTCAGCATTGGTTGAAGGAATGAATAGTACACAGACGATACTGCTTTCCGTCAATCTCCTCACCTACATGTACATGACTGTGCATGTACGTCGCTGTATTCCGTTTATACACAGATACAGGAAGCGACACATCTTTCATCTTCTACGATCAACAAGTGCTTCAAATACATCTCCCATCTATTTTTCCCTGTCCCGAAATGAATGAACCCGTCCCTAAACGTTTTGCTTCCGTGACCGATGCCGATGTAGACTCCGTGGTAGCGGGTCGTACGCCGAAGAGTACAAAGAACAGTACGAAAATCTGGGTGTTTGTGTTAGAAACATTCTGTTTTCTGATGATCGCTTAGTGCGTGAAACTCTGAGTAAAAACACTTCCTCTGTCCCCCTATTGTTTGTTAGAAACATTCATGAAGAAATCTAGTTTGGCGCTGGACCTAAAAAGATGCTCCAAAGATGACCTCTGCCATGTGCTTTGTAAGTGTTACGTCAGAATGAGGACGAACAAGGGTGACCTATCATAATTTCCAGTTCATGGTGAAATAAATATAACCAGCCACTTTGAACTTGATCTTTCCTGGACCGAGCGCTGTTGTTCGTCGGTTGTGCCGTAGGTGAATTGCCGAGTGAAGTAACAAAAAGTTAGTTGTTCGGGAGGTGGGCCATGTACATGATGTATGAACCACGATCCTACACAGTTGCGTCGGGCATGCCGCTCTGATCTTGACCTCGGTCTTGCGAGTGATCTTGCCCGAGGTCGAGACACCCAAGTGGCGCCCAAGCTCAAGGGGCGCAGCCCCAGCATCTCAGCTGACCGAGTCGGTTGCGCATGGTGAAAGTAAAGTAAGTTACCGTATTTCCTCGAGTAATAGAACCGGTCTTTTGTTTTTTGAAGAGGGTTGGACCCCCGGTCTCTTATTTGGGCATGGTCCATTATTTGAGCACGGTCCACTATATTTTCATCGGCACATTGCTGGAAATGGTGGGTATAATATATAAATTCTATATTATGACGTGTTAAAAACCCACCATTTCCAGCGATGTGCCGATGAAAATATAGTGGACCGTGCTCAAATAATGAAAGAAAGCACTCTGTCTGTACTAGCCACTACAAAAATTACAGTTGCGCAACCTAAAATCGCGTCCTTTTTGATCCACCACGTGCTTTCTTTTATGTGGATGCGCAAAGCGATGAACTCAAATAAGAGACCGGGTCTCTTATTCGGGCATGGTCTACTATTTTTCCGTGAGGCCTCTAGGAGGGTCTACTATTTGAGCATGGTCTATGATTCGAGCATGGTCCATTAATCGAGGAAATACGGTAGTTTGTTGGTCTTTGTAAATAATTGTTCATGCCCGGACGCCATTACGAACTGAATTACAGCATGTACTGTTGTAGGTGAGAGGGTCTTTCGCTAACTAGCAGTAGCACCATACATACCAGGAGAAAATAAGGTCCCAGGAGCTTTTTTTCTCTTGGTAGCATACGCGTGCACGCGTCGCTAGGCTCAGCCGGTAGATCTACTGAGTAGTCTGTACATGTCGTAGACCTAGCTAAGCCTAAGGTCCGATACACGTATCGATCAAACATCTACAGACTGTCTGACATGACAGTCAACATACTTTAAAAGTACACGCGACAGTCAGTGATTTACAAGCAAGAAAGAAAGAAAAACCCCAGACGTAGACCTACCTAGCCCGACTACGAGATTAGAACTCGTCCACAATCGATTAGATTCAAGAAGGGAAAAAAGGTCGGTTTGCGTCAGAGTGAACGGGGTTGCGCACCGTGTGGCGTTCATGCCACACAGCACACACGTGCTTTGTCGGAAAACTGAAATCGAAGTACACTCTCAACTGAGCCGACCCACGTTTGGCTGTGCAGACGGCGATTTTATCCTGCACTACATGTATCCAGACTACACTGATTATGACAGGTACTTCTTTTCAGACATGGACCTACGAGTCTTAGTGAGTCTTACGAGGCCGAGGCTACGTTAGTACGTAGATCTATGTAGATCTGCGCTGCTACAAGTTTGTAGAAATGTAGATTGTAGTGCAAGTAGACAGTGCCGACCGACCGGTCGACCCCAGTTCTTTTTTTCCGAAAACGACAAACATTGTGTAGATCTACACCTCCCATACAAATCAATAATTAAATATCCATGATTGTAAGAGTTTGTGCTTTCCTGGCCATAGCACGCAAGTGGTGCTCGCAGTTTTTCATTTCTTGTCTGTCTATCACATAGTCATTTTTTTGATCCCAAGTAGATCTACTAGTAGCTAAGTGAGCGATACGTTTTCAAGCGGTTACCGAAGAGATTGTGATGTATCGAGACTGGATTCCGGCGAATGCTCGTAAAGATCACACCACACTCGGATCATTATGTATAACAACGAGGTGAAGGCGCTGAATTATCTGCGAGGATGGCTGAAAGAGCGATTACACAATTGTGTAGATGATCTGCTGGATAGACTTATCAGCAATGGAGTTTTCACTGGCGGAGATGCGGCCGTGTCCGAAATCAGAAGTGAGAAAGATGGACACAAGCAAGTGGACATATTGTTACGTCGGTTAGTCGCTATCCGTGGCAAGAAGGGTGTCGGTGTTTTCCCCAAACTCTGTGAAGTGCTTCGAGATATAGGGCGAAAAAACACTGCTGACAGAGTGGAGACTGAAGCCAGGACATATGAGAAAGTTGGAGGGAAATTTGCAGATCTGGGAAATTGCCAGCTTTACCTGGAAGGGTTAAGTTTGTCGGAGCAAGTCCATCAAGTGGTGGTGGAATATGAGAGACGACTGGGTACGAAACAGAAGAAGCTGGAACAGTGCCTGAACCGCTTGGATGAACAATTGCACAGTACATGTGTACGAGTTAGCGAGAGAGCAGACAATGTGTCTCTGCAAAACCTTGTCACTGACACCAGGACGTGCTTCATACCCATGCAAGCTGTGAGCCAACAAGAAGCTCTACGTTCACCAATTCACAGACACCATCGCATTGACAGCAACACCAAGGTGCTTCAAGGACGAGAAGTGGAGAAACGCGGGAAGACATTTTGTCTAGAGCACCCGATGCAACTGCTAATGAAAAGCTACAGTGGTGCTATCAGCAAAGAAAGTGCAAATAGTGGAGACACTGCCTCCGCAGCAACTAGCACGGATAGTGCAGAAGACGTGCTGGTAAAGAGATGTATGCTGATTGGTGGAGCAGGCCAAGGCAAAACCACAGTCTGCCGTAAAATACTCTCTGAGTTTCTGGAGAAAGAGAGGACAGAGCTACGGCAGTTCAAGTATGTGTTCTACATCCCATGTCGCAGTGTGGAGCGAGTGACAACTGAAGACTGGATTGTCCTGTTGGGATTAAAAAGCTTCGCAGCGGATGAGAGTCATCTGGTGATGGAATACCTGGCCACTCATTCAGCAGAGGTGCTGGTTATCTTTGATGGCGTTGATGAAGCAGGTCCTGGATTTCATGCATCTTCAGCCGCACTGGCACTGATTAAAAACAACAGCGATGATGATAGCAGCAACGCAATGCCGAGTCGCCTCCCTGATGCTACCGTCATAGTAACAAGTCGGCCATGCCAGCTAGCTTACGACCTTGTCCCATTGTGTACGTTATACTTCCGACTCACCGGTTTCAGCCAAACACAACTGAAAGAGTTCTGCTTCAAGCACCTCGACCGAGACCAGGCAAAGAACTGTGTTCAGCAGCTGGCAGAAACATCCAGCCTGGCTTTGAAGAAAGCAATCCAAAGCACTCCTCTCCTGGCAGCACTACTCTGTCAGCAGTTCTCCGACACATTGTCTCTTCCACGCAGTGTTACGTCGTTCTACACTGAGTTCCTTTCCTCTTCAGTTGTCAAGCTAGAGGAGAGAAGGAAGAAGAAATTTGGCAACGTATCTCTAGCTGAAGATGTCTACAGCCAGTTACATGGTGGCAGGCCTTTCCGTCGTGGGGAGAAAGTCAGCATCAGGAGCGTCTTGAAGTATCAGCTGGAAAAGCATGTAGCCGATGTGGCAGTTGATGGCTGTGATCCACATGCTGTCCGGTTGATCCAAATATTGCAGGAGCTATATGACCTCTGCCTCGATGGCCTGTGTGCGAATGAGCTGTCGTTTGCACATTCATCTCTATCTGATCATGCACTGTCGGTGTGTGTGGAGCTAGGTCTTGTGACAAGCGCTAGCATCGAGCCTGTATGCGCCGAACTCATCGACCGCTTCTCCTTGATCCATGCTACCGTACAAGAATGGTGTGCAGCTCGATCAGCCAGCGTCAATCTTGAGTTTGTCAGTGTCGTTGCCGGGTGTGTGGAATGTATCGGTGTTGATGAAGACTCCTGGCCCTTCTGGAAGTTCCTGTGTGGCTCGGTGAGGTATGAACATTTGTACACGATTTTGAGAATGGTTTGGTCAGCAACACCACGCACCAACACCCACCAACGCCAAAAGAAACTTCATCTGTTCCTGATGCAGTGTTTGCTGGAGAATGAACTCACTCTTCTAGAAGGCGAAACAATCACAACCAGTGACAACTGCTTATCTGCCGATGATCTGCGTACAGCTTGTTACGTGGCGGCGGCATCTTGCCTGACTTCGGATGGCATTGACTTGGATGGTGAACACCTCGACTCAGTGGATGTGATGGCAATCTGTGTTACAATGCAGCTTGTCCATGATGTGAAGAATCTTGTGCTGTCACATTGCAATCTCTCTCACGATCACTTTGTCAAGCTGGCTCAAATCCTAGACCGTGCGGTGGAAGTGAACATCACTGGGAATGATGTGGGAGGCTCATCACTTGAGGTCATTGCCTCAGAACTATCTCAATCAACACGGAACAACCCAGTGCTGCTGGATATGCGGAACGCCAGGCTGACTCACGGTCGACGTGATGGCGCCTCTTTGTCACGATGCCTGCAGCACGCCAGCATCAAGCGACTGTACATACATGGCTGCGACCTGGGTAACGCCGGCCTTGCTGCTTTCGCAAGCACGCTGAAGACATGCGAACACCTCCATGGGCTGAGTATCAGCCAATGCAGTTTGGCAGCAGGGTCTGGAGAAGACCTAGTGTCTCTCGTTGCACAGCTGCCGAATTTGGTCAACTTCTGGGTCAATGACAATTTGTTACCGAACAACGAAGTAGAGATGCTTCTCTCTGCACTGCGTGGCTGCCATAAAATGGAGTTTCTGAGCTTGCTAAACAACCAACTGGACCCAGATATTGCCAGTGGCTTCCAACAGTTATTCCGAGGACGACGGGAGTATGGAAACCAGTGTTCAGCCGACCCTAACAGCTCGGCATGTCAGTCTTTATACATCTCGTTGAGCGGAAAGGACATTGGCCGGCAATTTCTCATCGATCTCGAGAAATCAGTACCAATGGGAAAGGACGTCATAGACATCTGCAGTTATCATGTGTACGCGGGCAACGTGCGAGAAGGGCGCATTTCAAGTGCGATAGAACAGACCGGAGGATTTCTACTTGGCTATGCGCACGAGGAGGTATTACCACAACTAGCCGAGTATCTTGCCAGTGGCCAGGATCTTCCCTATCTCAACGTGACGCAAAACAGAATGACTGATGTTGGAGTGACATTGCTTTCCAGAGAGGGTCTTGCCCGCAACTCCAGCCTTCAGTACATCAATCTGTCCCGCAATCTAATTAAGATTGCCGGTGTCACTGCAGTGTTGCAGGCAATGGCCATGCCCCAGTCTGCTGTGCGGGCGTTAATCATCGAAGTCAACCCTGTCTTTACAGATATCGACCGTCACAGCCCTGAATTCCAGGAGTTCTGCAGGCTCTTGCCAAAGTGCCGCAATCTGCGCTTCCTCTCGTTCGCCAACACCGGCATGACAGATGAGATTGGCTCGGATGTGCTGGAGTCGCTGCGTCATCACACAAGCCTGAAGTGGATCAACCTAGCTGGTAATCGGATAGCAGATGGCACTGTTGCTACTTTCGTTGATGTGCTGAAGGACATCCCCACACTGAAGCGCATCACACTGGCAAACAATCAGATTACGGATCACGGTGTAAGGCTGCTGCTGGCATCACCAGATGTATCTGACATGGAAGCTTTGTGGCTGAAATTCAACGAGTGTAATGACAGCTTGTTTGAACCGCCCCTGTTTAATCTGTCATCTCGCTACTCTGACGACTACAGCGGTGCTGGACACAACAACATCATACTGGACTACATTCGCTCTGATTGAGCTCTGCCGTGGACTGCTGTGGACTGCCGTGGACTACTGTGGACTGCATTGGATTGCCGTGGACTGCTGTGGATTGCTGTGGACTGCTGTGGATTACTGTGGATTGCCATGGACTGCTGTGGACTGCATTGGATTGCCGTGGATTACTGTGGATTGCTGTGGATTGCTGTGGACTGCTGTGGATTGCTGTGGACTGCCGTGGATTGCTGTGGATTACTGTGGACTGCATTGGATTGCCATGCGGACTACTGTGGATTGCTGTGGAGCCTACGGTGCTCTGGTCTGCCGTGGACTGCTAGAAGTTCTTGTGTAACTATGGTAATGCATTGGCATTGCGGTGGTAGCAGAGTGCCAGGCTTTCTCTCTCTCTTTCGTGTTTTATCAGAAATTTTCTTCTTTTCGTCTTTCTTTCAGATATAGCCACATGTATGTTTACTATACTATGTAACATGCTACCATTCAGTGCCATTTTCATTATCCATTACATACTTAGCAGCCTTTCTTGATCACTCACAAAGTAGGAATTAGAAATCTCAACTATTTTCTTCCACTGTAGTACTAGTAGTGAAAGATGCTTTCAAGTCGGTGGGGTATACTCTATAATAGTTTTGACTGCCGGAGGTAAAGTCTTCCGTTTGTAGTTTCCCTGAGTATGAAACGCAACTGCCATCCCGATGGCCGGGTTGGAACCATGCAGGCTACAGAAGTCGCAGTGTGGTGTGGCATCTTCACAAAATAACTCCTAGATGCAGCGTGTGTGGAGAGCTGCAGTTCGATGGTCATACAAGTACTTGTACAGGTACACAAACAATTGTGATTCTGATCATCGTGCTCAACAACTATAGCGTGCCATGTTTGTACTCTCCTTGATGTGTTTCTGGCGCGACTTCATTTTGAGGTTGTATTTTGCTCTTCAAAATGTATTGTTGCTGCGCAGGTGGGAGCCGCATTGTGAGATGATCTTATTTGGTTGAGAATTTGAGCTGTATTTGAGCTGCATTTCTGTCTATTAGTGTAATACCACGATATTTTACTCATTTTAGTCACTCAGCTATGCTACGGTAATGCATTGCCAATGCCCGAAACTGTTTTTCTCCAGATTTGCTGGAAATGTAATATAAACGTACTACGATATGCTGTAGTATATCTAACACAGCCATGGTCCAGCGTCCATTACTGCATATGTGTCTGAAGTGTGCATATGTGTGTGCTTGCACGTGTGTACTTGTACATGTGTGTGTGTATGCGTGTGTGTGTGTGTGTGTGTGTGTGTCGCTATCATTGCTACGGCAATGGGCGTTCAAGGTTCAAGGTGTGTGTGTGTGTGTGTGAAAAAAAAATGGAAAAATGAAAAATAGGGATTCACTGGCCAGAAAAAGTCACTTCAATCAGCTGTGTGGTGGATACCAGGCTAAAAATAGTGGCGGTCAATTCATCAGCCTTGCAAGCTGTTGAATGGTGTAATCCCAGCACAAGTTGCTATGTCTAACATAGCTGTTCGCTATCATCGCTTCCGCGATGGGCAAGTCTGAGGTCTGAGGTCTGAGGTGTGTGTGTGTGTGTGTGTGTGTGTGTGTGTGCCTTCAGTGTGCCTTCAGTGTGCCTTCAGCCTTGCAAGCTGTTGAATGGTGTAATCCCAGCACAAGTTGCTATGGCTTCTGCCGTAGCATTGCTATCATCGCCTCCGGCGATGGGCGTCAAAGGTCAAAGGTCAAAGGTGTGTGTGTGTGTGTGTGTGTGTGTGTGTGTGTGTGTGTGTGTGTGGGTGCGCGTGTGCGTGTGAATGGTGAGGGAGGGGGGGGGGGGGAGGGGGATTGTTTGCCTTTACCACATGACCAAGTGATAAAGCGTGAGCTGCCACAGATGTTGTGTATACAGCCTACTATACACAGTGAGGCGTTCACTGTATGTATAGCATGCATGCACTATAATTGTTGGCGATACGTATAGATTATAGACCGGTTAGGAGGTCTATACAGGATATATAGACCGAGTAAAAGACCGAGGTCCCCCGAGTTCTTTTACGAGGTCTATATACAGTATCCTATATAGACCAACTATGAGGTCCATAATCTATTTCATTGTATTCTCCCTGCAATATTATCTCTTCATATACGACATATCCTTGTATTTTTAGTATTATACTAGAGCCTATACCGCATTGCAGGATCAAGGTCATTGTTTAAACTAGGTTCAGCATCAGTAGCACAGTAGCTGGGTGGTAAGGAAGAGTACATGGTTGTGGTGTCGAACTGGAGTCCCCTCTTATGTGATTCTGCTTTGTTCAAATTTTTCTTTTTCTAAGTTGGAGAGAAAATGTCTAAGTCCAAGAGGTTCTAAGGAGTCAAAATAAGCAGTCACATATATCGTGTGTTTGACTAAGCAGTCAAAGACGCGATATATTTGACCGTTTTTAGGCCTCGGTCACACTACGACAAGTTTGAAGCTGAACACAGCTTAAAACCCCAGCACTTGACACTGACGTGGAGTCACACCGCATTTTTGATTTTGCCGTTGCGGCCTGACGCACTTCACAAAACCACTGTATGGCGAACCAAACTCCCAGTGATAGAGTACGGTACAGTACGCTATTTTCAAAAAGACACTGTTTTTCATGCAAGTGCATGCAGCGTCAGCGTCAACGCTGCTGATTTGCTTGCGTCAGACGCTGCTGTGGCTGACGCTGCTGCATCTGTCGCTCAAATTTGCCGCGTTTTGTCAGTTGCCATGGAAACTCATGATTCTGACGCTGACGCAGCATTTTTGCCGTAGTGTGACCGAGGCCTAAGGTATCAGGGAAATCAGTGGGGTCAAATACTAAGAAGGCGATAAATACATTTATATGTTGTGATAACTCAATCACGTCCTGGTGGATCGATGCCCGGCTATAGTATCAGCATCTTTTTCGCCTTCTCTCTCTCTTTCCCCGGCCTTGCGTCCCGTTACTTGAAACATACATGTACAAACTTGTGGGAATACAACCCAGGAATTGAACTGGTATGAAGGGTTAGCCGGGGTACATGATCTTTGGCTTGAGGCAAATAGTCACGTATCAGCAAAACCTTAGGTTTCCCACTCCGAGTGCACTTATACTGCATGCACAGAGTGCATGCTCCGTAGGCTAGTGTCAGGTGCACCAGTATACATAGTGACAAGGAGCGAGAGAGCTGCAGCGCAGGGCCCTCGCTATGCTTGCCCTTCACTTAGGCCGCCATACGAGTTACTCACGCTGATGGAAATGTCATTGGAATACAATATACAAATAACCTGACGGCCAGTGGGTACATGTACAGCACACATGATTCTAACAGCTAGAGCAGCTCGCATGATGACCTAGGTAAAGGGCAAGACTAGCCTAGTATTGTGCAGGGCCCGATCTTCCAGTGGTAGGTTGCGATGGTCGGCAAGAATGTTAGATTACAAGACGTGCATCATCGCTCTCATCATGTCTCATGTTCTCAAGACACCACCAGTGTTGTTCACTCACTTGCAAGGGGCCAATCTTCAGGATGTGCCGCCCACTGTTCATAGATGGACGGTCAAGTTTTCCAGCGGTTTGCACTGCCGAGTTGACTGCCACGGAACCCGCCCGCTGGAAGCAGGAGGAGAGAACAGCTCGGTCTATGTCAGTTCGTAGCTCTAACAATGGATACATGCCGGTGTTGATCCTCACGGTGGGGTATCTTGTTCTCCCCACGGGCGGCATGTGCCTTTGCCAACAAGTCTGACTCACTATACTGCGGGGTGCATTCGAAGAGGACTATGCTTGGAAAACAGAATCACACTCCGCTTTCAGCCAGAGATATGGCCCATTATCACTGGCCCGATGAGCCGGACATGTCACAGGGTGTGTGCGCAATGGAGCTGTGGCATCCTGCAGTGACTGTGTCTTCCGTGTAGTCTCCGAACATCTGGAATAATCTGCTCCTCCTCTGCTCCTTGCACGGGGATCTTCTCGGAATTGCATAGTTTGGAATCCACATTGATATCCGATTATGCTTACAAGGACAATCGCCCCGCCATCACAGATCCAGAGGTTCATAATTATTATAATTATGAGTGGACTTCAAGGCTTGCTGTGTGGACAATTGCCAAACTGAAAGAGGGAGACGTCGAGATGATGAATCCCCTCCCGCCGGGTTCACCATCGAAATGAACATCGCGATGGTTGGCCTCCACGACGAACGACTGTAGTTTTCCAGAATCCTTCACAGCGGATCGCCTCTTCGATCTTTGCACACGGCGAAGCAGGGTTTGCACCACGATGAAGATCATTTGGAGAGGTACCACTCCAGGTAAAATGTTTAGGGCGGGCGTCGCCCAACCAGCAACCATCCTCGAAGAAGGGAACTTACTTGTAGGTAACTTTAGTTCGAGTGAAAAAGGAAAAAAGGAAGAAAAAAAGAAAGCCTTCCCGATCAATTAGCCGTTCCCTCACATATTCTTGACCGAGAAGACAAGACCAACGTGATTTTTGTGTAGACACCGGTTCAGGGAGGAGCTGGTCGGACCCTAATCCATTTATAACCAGACCTTATGTCGTCCACGAGAATCGAACCCACGACCTGCATGCAAGCCGGAGCTCGGCAATCCAAGGAAATAACCGAAGTAGCTATACCGGATCACCAGTTGGCGAGGTCTTATCCGTGTATATATGGTTGACCTTTGACCTTTGACCTATCCCGAGCGCGATCTCGCGAGGAACTTTCGAACTCGTGTTCGAAGTCGGCCTGGTCCACAACATGGAGGCCTGGAGCCGAAACAGGAAGATTTCACGAGTGTCCCAGATCTCCTTTTATTTGTAGGTAAAATGTTTGTAGGGAAATGACACAGCTACTTGTACAGTAGGTGTTGATATCCACTGAGGTTCCCAGGCCTGCCGCACCCGGCGATTGAGGAGAGCAGGCAGGAGAGAGCAGGCCTTCCGACAATGTACTATTGTAGTATTAAATGCAGCCCGTCACGCAGCCCATCACGCAACTATAAGACTTAGTGCTTCGTAAGTGCCACCAAAATCACTACACATTGTTTCTAGAGCGTCTGTCCCCCCACAACTAAAGTCAGAATACCGGTAGTACATGACTGTACTGGATAGAGAGGTTGGGCGATACTGCGGCGCCATCATTTGAAATGCTTTGTATGGAGTGGCCAAACTGTGGTCCAGCAAGCACTGACGCCGGTTTGCCATACCTTACACACTATACACTATAGCACCTCTACACTACAGCCTAGGTATGGGGTTGATGACAAACAGACCCCCACTGTGACAACACTACCTCATAGTGATACATGAGTTATGACTTTTTCTGGAAGTACTACATGTAGTATAACAACACAAGCCTTGGAAGCTGATTTGCAGTGCCCTCCCCAGAAGAAAGACGTTGAGCTATCATTGCCTATCAATGCACATGCACGCATGCACACATGCACACACACGCACGCGCGCACACACACACACACACACACACACACACACACACACACACATGCTTGCAAACACATACATACACACACACACACACACACACATACACATATACACACATGCACACACACACACACACACCTACACACACACACACACACACACACACACACACACACACACACACACACACACACACACACACACATACACAGTCACACAGACACAAACCGGCACACACACAGACACACAGACACACACACCGGCACACACACACACACACACACCGGCACACACACCTTGAGTATAGCCATTGGCGGACTATGCTCGGCCAATCGTCAAATTATGCTTTTGATTATGCCACAATTATGCCAACAAATATGCTGAATTATGCTGAATTATGCTCGGTTCCACTACATGTACATGTATGTATTCACGCTGTACATAGAGGATTGAGAAACCACGCATACACACACGGCCATGCCCTAAGCATAATTTTTGTCTAAACCGAAAGATTATGCCGACCTTACACGTTGGAATCCGTATATTATGCCGGAGTATGTTTTGACGAAATCCCAAGATTATGCCAAATATTATGCCGGCATAATCCGCCAAGGGCTATGACAAGCAGTCGTAACTGGGGTATTAAAAAAAACATCTGCAGGCTTTCTGACAAAGCTGTATTATGCCCTAAGCATAATTTTTTGTCTAAACCGAAAGATTATGCCGACCTTACACGTTGGAATCCGTATATTATGCCGGAGCATAATTTTTTGACGAAATCCCAAGATAATGCCAAATATTATGCCGGCATAATCCGCCAAGGGCTACTTGAGTATGTCCAGTGAACTGCAAGACTAAGAAAGCTCAATACTACAGAGGCAGAGCCGTGACTCGTGACTCGCTACAATTTTTGTAGTCAAAAGACTCAAAACAATTGCAGGGCTTTTCTAAGTCCTTGAAGTCTCCATTGCAGCCATTTACACACCGAATGTTCGGTTGGGTCTGGCCCTGCCCATCATCAGGGTTAAACAGAAAACTAAAACACACTGTAACACACAATGGAGATTGAGTACTAGTAGATATGCCGTGAGGTGCTGGGGGAAAAGTGATGAGCAGAGTACCAAGAAAAAGCAAAATGTGCACGAAATCTGTGTATGCGTGGAGCTTAGCAGCGCTGGTCAGTGGGAAGCCGGGTGTTGGGAGAAAGGGAGAGGTGGAGAGAAGTAGAGAGCTGAGTGTGAGCGCTCGTGTGTGTGTGTGTGTGTGTGTGTGTGTGCGTGCGTGTGTGTGTGTGTGGTGTGTGCGTGTGTGCGCATGTGTGTGTGTGTGCATTTGTGTGTGTGTGCATTTGTGTGTATGTGTGCGTGTATGTGCGTGTGTATGTGTGTGTGTGTGTGAATGTGTTAGGGCGACATAGAAATAGCTCGATCAGTTCCCAAGTTACTTTAGTTTCACGCCTTAGCAGGCACCTAACACGTCATGATGATCAGGTGGTATGAACATCAGCAGACAGCACCCACCCCTAGGCTTTAAAGCTCCACTATGATGCTGCGGAACACGTAGTAACAAAGGAGACGTCAGTACAACACCGGGTGCTAGCATTAGCCTAGCAACTCACACCCTGCCCATACACACTTATGCAGACACACATACAGACAGACAGACAGACACACACACACACACACACCTGGTCCTGGTCCTGGTATACACTGCCATGTAGGTCACGTGTTTCTCGTTGAGCGAGACTGGAGACGAGAGGAGACATGAGCGTTGGTGACGGGATAAGTCGTTTCGCGTCTTGAAACGCCTCTGGCAATTCTGACATTGCAATTGGAACTTGTCCCTTTCATCAGCAGTTGGACGCCTGGTGGATCGGTTGCAGTTGTGGATAGCAAAGCCCCGGATCGACTTACAGCAACGTTCACAAATGGGACAGTGAGTGGTACAGCACGGTTTCCGAATACATATGCGTACCGGTGAAGAGCTTGTGGCATTGGCAACATTCGGGGCAGAACTGGACTGGGTGCAGCGATGGCCCGGACTGCAATGCCACCCGCACTCCGAAACCATCGGTGACACTGGGAGCACTGGCACACACACACACACACACACACACACACACACACACACACACACACACACACACACACACACACACACACACACACACACTAGGCCTTGACGGATTATGCTAGCATAATTTTTCGCATAATTCCTACCAAAATCGAATAATCGCATAATTCGAGGCAAATTGCATACGAATCGCATAAATTGGAATAATCCGCCTGTTCGCATCAAATTCCATACAGTTGTACAATGTTCTACAAGTACAAGTACAAGTAGATGCACCAGGAAGTCGTAGGTTTACGACTCCCTTGGTAACATGTCCAGTCCACACTACAATCAGTGTAGGTCGTAGCTAGGTCGGACGGTGGGTTGACCCCGTTGAACTTTTGCTACTACATGTCCATGTACAGTACAACGCCCTCTACAAAAAATTCCCTGTTATTTTGCACAGAATCATCATAATATTAGCAGCATATGTGAGCATAATGCGGCATAATAATATGATAACTTTTAGCATAAAAGTAGCATAAATCTGCAATTTTTTCAGAAATGCGAAAAGCATAATTTCACGAAAATATTAGCATAATCCGTCAAGGCCTAACACACACACACACACACACACACACACACACACACACACACACACACACACACACACATATATACACACACACACACATACACACACACGCACACACACGCACACACACACACACACACACACACACACACACACACACACACACACACACACACAGTGACAATTGTACTTGTTGCTCACTGCCCAAACTGGTCACGTGGGCCTCCCCGTGAGAGGGGAGAGAGACTCAAAAGGAATATTGGAAAGACGACTGAATTGGCTACTGAACCGCCCAACAGCCGACACCCCCTGAAATACCCAAAACTCTGGGTGGACTTGTGATCCCACGTATGGGCTCACCACACCTCAGTAAGTGGGTAAGGACTAGGGGTGTGTGGATAATGCTCGAAAATGTGGCAGATTCTGCTCGAAAAGCAGTGAAATTGGCAGAACCGTAACAAACCTTATGGCGGGCAATTCCTCGAATTCTGCTCCATTTCTTTATCCACATACCAAGCATCCATGAAACTTACTAGAAAAAGTACCGAATTATGCCAATTTTTCTGCCGGCATTATCCGCATATGCCTAGTGAGGACAAGGTGCAGAAAAAGGATTGACGGCATCAGGATATCCGTCCCGGGATCCAACTGCAGCTACCCCTGCCCCCAGTGAAGGTAATACTTGCTACTAGTGTGGGTGGCTAAATCAGAGTGGATCTGATACAAGCTTCACTAGCACCATGATTACACAAGAGTTAATCTAGCCACAAGTAGTCCATTGTTAACTAGTTAACAGGTATGTATACTTCAAATAGAAAGTATATGAACCCTGAAACCAACAAAGGTGGTAGGTACAACATTACACCTTCAAGCAGCCGAGCCCGTTGGCAACAGACCCAACACTATCCGGCATACGTGTACCCACCAACCGAACTAGCTGGCACATTGATACACACACACACACACGCACGCACGCACGCACCATGTACCCTGTATACGCCCGTCACAAGAGAAGCAAAAGCACTGAATGTGCATACGAAGAGCTTGAGAACAAAACACGGTATATCCATTTTGGCACTTTTCGGGTAAAGTCAAAATTCGGTTCTGACATTGTCTTACATCCCATCCCAATGGAAATTTGGATTTAGTACCAGAAGGAATACTGGACCCCAAACACCATGTCATCAAAAATCCACACCTCTCAGATTTTGATATTTTTTGAATTTTTCACCTTCTTTTTGGCAAAACGCAGTATATCCGGGTGAGAATATAGGCACAAGACGCCCTCTCCCAGCAGGAGACAAAACAACTGGCTCACTCATACCATCTAATGTCACCTCCGCCACGCTGATGTCTAAGACAAGAGCTTTGACAGCGTCAGGAAGAAGAGAAAGCTAATTTGACAGCCATAAGTCGAGTCAAGCGCTCGTTCAAAAAAATAATTCGAACTAGTTTGAAAAATGACAAAAAGCAGTGTTCTGCGCGTTCTGAACACCACGCGCGCTGCCCACGACTGTATAACTATGACAACTGGCGTATACTGCGTTTTGAAAAAAAATCCTAGCCGGATATACAGCGTTTTGCTCTGAAAGCGACTGTTTGAATGGGGTTTTCTGTAGGATGTACTGCGTTTTCACCAAAAATGACCTCGCCATCAAATTCAGCTCGATGTGATCTTTCAGTTGGGTCAAAAATCTCGATTTTGAAGATTTGGCGCATACAGCGTTTTGTTCTCAAGCTCTTCATACACAGATTTTCTCTCTCTTATAGCAACTATAGCAGACCAAACAGATCAAGACTACAATGTCATGTAGGGCCAGATAACTGCCTAATCCACACAGCTGGCGAAGCCATGTGAATCTATCCCCAATGCTGCACACCTGGTCTAAACCACACTTGGCGGAGAACATCGGAATAGGACCGCGAAGACACAAACACACACACACACACACACACACACACACACACACACACACACACACACATACACACCCACACACACACACACGGGTACGCCTGTCGCAGCAGAAGCACGCAAATCTGCAAACGCACTGGATGTGCATCCACTGATTAAAATCCACACAACTGGGAAAACCATGTGAATCGACCCCCAATGCAAACCTGGTCTACTTTAGCCACTGCTGAGAAGGATTTCATTCCACTACTCGTCAATCTAGGCGCGTTGTAATCATGCATGTGGTCTAATTGTAGCACGGAGTCATCAGCAACTCACTACATGTATATATATGAACTTGTTTTCTGGCAGTGAAATATCACCTGGATGGTCTGGAAGTAATTAGTTGTGCTAGTCAGAGTGCTCGTGACCATGGTGACGAGGAAGCCCAAGCTAAGGCCTACAATGACATACATGTATTTCTCGGCTAGGTTGAGCACTCTTTCTGGTAAGCGTCAAAGTTATCTGCCCTCGTGCAAAGCTCGCAGTGTTGCTCACAGTTAGAGCACTCTGCCTTTGATGCTTGAGCCGGCTAATGCTTTGTTGTTCTTTAGGCTACACTGAGATCAGTTCGGCCAGTACCTCTGAGCTCCTCTGGCGAGCTCTAGAACAAGTCGAACCAGTTAGCTGTCCAGAGATTGAATATTATATCCTTGACAAGCAGACGGTCTGTTTGTGACGACATGCTTCTATCATTAGCTGCAATAACGACTGGGTCAGAGGGTATGATAGGCAAGTACCACCAGTCGTTAAAAAATTACTTCGGTCAGTATGACTAGTAATACAGTATTGACTTCGTCTTGGGATTAGACATGGGGAAGTAATAGTTGCCACACAGGGGCGGTGAGCCCGCCTTTCTCCACCGGGAATACAGCTCGCTCGACTCTGTTTCTACTGAGTGAAGAGGACCCATACTTTGATCTGGTGGTCAGTTGCGTCATATCGGGATTTGCGGTCAGATGTGCGATCGCGGGGCTCGAACCCGCGACCTCTCGGTTGTCATGCAGGCTTCAATAGCTCTCCCACTTCTCCTGTGTTTCGGAGGTCGAGTGCCGAATGATCGGTTCTCTGTGCGGGCGACCGTGGAACACATCCATCACAGGAGTGACCGAAACTGGTCACGAATCCTGCAACAGCACCTCAGCCCAGCATCGATGCAGGACGTGCAAGCTAAGCCACCGCTGGAACTCTCCCATCCTCCTACAATGCTACATAGAGTCCCTCCACCTCCGCACGACTCGATTTGATCTTTGTCATGAGCACGCACGCACACACACACACACATACACACACACACACACACACACACACGCACACACACCACACACAGACGCACGGTTAATTATTATAATAATACGTACTAGTGCAGTACATGTACGCGTATACGAGACCTTGTGATAGTGTTGGATGTTGACTTGGTCGCCAACATCCTTCAGGACGGATAGTTCCATGTGCAAACCGCCATAATATCATATCCTCAATCGTTAGCATCCCTTTGGTAACCTGATTGGCGGGAACTCGTCCCGGAAGTCCTCGACTCTGTAGCCTAGGTGTGACTGCAGTGCGGCTGCTGCCAGGACAAAGCTTTACAATGGAGAAGCATGAAATGGATCGGCTCGACAGCAATATTGCTTCTTTGGCTGTGTCATCCTACACACCGAGGCCGAGTGTACCTTCGTCTAACTACTCTAAGGACAGAGCGCCGTCGTCCGCGGCTAGAATACTCTGCCAGGTCAGCATAGGGGTTGTGCTGGGGTCGGCTGTCACTCTGTTTGCGCTCTTCTTGAGTCAGCCAGCGTTTTTGTCTTCTCCGAGTCCGTGCAATGGCAATGGAACTACCGGTGCGGACGTGCCAATGCTAGAGCAAGGTTCAAGATCGACCGCTGCTCCCAGAGCAGGTGCACAACGCGGTGAGCTAATAGCCAGGTTTGCCAGGGGTTACACTGTCATGCTTGTGCCATGTAGGGTCTACTAAGGCAGTACATTATCATGTTGGTCTGTACTGGTACGGAACCTCTGACTCCTCGCACACATCTGCCACGCCGCTTGATGGTTTACCATTATTTTAGTCTTCTCTGGTGTACCCCAATGCCATCGTAGAGTCTGTGGCTGCGTTGAAGCATGAAACTGACTTACTTGGTAGATTTAGTCTGTGATGTTCGGAAGAAAGTTCCTCTGACTTTTCAATGACCAACCTAGGTGCACTCTATGCTTACACGTACATGTAAAAATGATTGTTCTTGGACCACTTCGATCGTGTGACCCTTGCACGTCCGGGGTGCAAGCTGCAATCAATCTGTTTTCGACCCTGTGGCTGTGATAACAATCAGTTTGTTGGTGACTTCTAGTTCTACAGACAGTATAGACAGTACAGGACATGACTGAGATGAGAGGAGGGAGGGGGGGGGGGGGGGGGGTGGGGGGAGGGGGTGATATATATGGCCGTGCATGTGCGTTCATGGTCTGCAATGCTCAACAAGACCAGACACCATGGACACTCAGCGAATAATTATCAGATTTTTTCTGTGCGTCGCGCAGTACAACTACAAGTACAAGTATTTTGTTACTGTAAATATACAAATTTTCGGCAGCTATTTAATTTCGGCTATATTCGGCACCGACCCAAAACGCCTAAATTAAAACGCCGATGAAATTTTTCACAGCATCTGTCGCACTATCATGCCCTCTACCCCACGCCGAAAATAAATCGCGAAATTTGGTATATTTACAGTACGTGTTTTCTGAACTAAGAAGTAAGATGCTGCGACATCGGCTGTAATAATTGTTCTCACAACTGTTTCTCCATGTGCGACACTGACTCGCGTTGCTGCCTGGTGCTCACGAGGTGTTTGTCGCGCTGGATACGGAGCGTATCTGTAAGTAAGTTTGTATCCCTGGTGATGGTTTGGCCTGGAAAGCACAATAAGTGGTTCTCTTCAGACAGTCTTCCTCACTAGGACCTCAGCCTACTCAAGCTCAACTGAAGAGGGGCGAATTCCCCGAAACACTGTGTAGCGAGCAGGGAGTGGTGCTTTCTTGCAGGTTTGCCGAGTGGAAGGTTCGACGGGCTTCTCGCGTGCTCCTAGACGCAGTCGTGAGTCAGTCAAGTGTCAAGTCGGTCGGCAGGAAGCGCGAGCTCCGACTTTTGGAGCAACCACTTTCTTCGTTTTAACTTTTGTTGAACGTTGCATTACACCATGACATTGATGCTCTGCTAAACAGCTGCCGCCGTGGAAGAGGAATCGCCCTTAGTAGCTGGCGACGTGGCAGAGGAATCACGCTCTAGTCCGGCGCAGACTGCTGACCACCTGCACGAGCGTGACTCTGAAGGCAATGATGCACGCAACCGGAATGGATCACCATCAACAGCACCTCCCAGTGAGGACACAAACCCGCCCGGAGAGAAGAACATGCCTAGGCGCTGTGCCGTTGAAACCGTACGTACCGGCATAACAGTTATAATGGAGATGTTTTTGTTTTGTTGTTTTTTTTTACAAAAAAACACACACCATTAGATGGCACAAAGCAACATGGCAGCGATGAGGCATACATGTATTATGGAATGGCAGGGGTGGGGAGAGGCAGGGGTAGCTTTGCCGACCATAGGGTCTCGGCTTTATTGCGAACCAAGCGCTCCACAGAAACAAAAGATTACAGAAAATATGCGGGGGGGGGGGGTAGATTAATGGGGGTTACAGGGGAAAGTATGCACATTGAGAGTCAAGAAGTGAATGGAGGAGGGAACAGAGTTAGAGCTTTTTTCTTCTTCATTTTTCTTTAGTTCATAGCTTGTTCGTTGCACAATCTCAGCGGGTAAGGCGCAGGTGGGCGTTGACCTCCTCTTTGAAAGTCTGCAGTCCTTTCCTTGTTGGCGGGTTCAGCAGAACGCACAGCGGGAGATGGTTCCAGGCCTTCACAACAGCCTCAGGGAAGGACATCATTCTGCGCCGGGAGGAGTGGAAGTGAACTGAAACTGGTGTGAGGGATGCTGTTGCGTGCGTCGGCTATGGCATGGTGTGTTGGTAGCTGGGCCGGGTGGAAGAAGGGCGAGGAGCATGTCTGGGCCAGTTGTAAAGTGGAGTGATATGGCTAAATATGCACTTGTATAAGGTGTTGTCATCACCATAATTATACAGCAAGCTGAGCCTCAGCAGATAGGTGGTCCTCAGCATCACTCGTGTAAAGCAGGAATAGAGTCGGGCCCAAGATGCTACCTGGCGGAAAGCCGTCGCCCTCTCTTCCAGCACAGTCAGCTGTGGCCAGAAATAACCACGCCCGTCAATACCATCTTCAATTGTGACCGTCCTCAATTGGAATGCCGGTTCAGAGTAGCACCTCAGTCCTCCAGCATCTCATGACACACTTCTTGAAACTAGGGGTGAAATGATTACACTTTTTGACTACCTAAACCTTTATCGATCGGTTATCGGTTATTTTTCGATTATTTCTTCCACTGATAAAAGCAGTATTGGAAGCTGAAAAATGGGAAAAATTAGAATTTTAAGATCCTGTGGAGAAGAGGATTTTTTCTCACACATCGGTCGATCTACACTCATACGTGTATAATCATGTATACTATATGCATAATCGAGTAATCGACACTTTTCGAATGATCGATTCGTTAGCCTGTAACGATTTCTATTTCGAGTATTCGGTATAATCGTCTCACCCCTACTTGAAACATAGTCATGTGCTTGGACAGTGCGGAGGCTCAGGATTTGGGGGACATCCCACTGGGCAACAGCTTCAGCATCTGAATCAGTGAAAGAAGCTCCTGCCAATAGTACAATACTCACTTACCGGCACCCCAAACAGCACTGACCAGTGCTGCACATGGTAGTCGACTACGATGTATGCAGCATTGGCCGGATGGGGGGGGGGGGGGTGCAGGAGTGAGCGTCAAAACAAGGGTCTGCATGATTGTGCTTTTAGTGAGCATCAGGGCAAGTGTTTCTTCTCTCGCTGTATTCTGTCTCCTTCAGCCCATTCTCCAGGCACCAGTGAACCTATACAATTCATGTGACATCACGACATGCTTCACGGTAGCTATAGAGGTACATTTGATACCAGGTGATGAGCTGGACGGTCAGACACAGGTGGAGATTGCACTCCATGGCTGGTCGGTGCAAATTCGACGAAATGCAGTGAGTATTATAAAAGGGCGCTAAACCATTTATTATGATCAAACACTCCTGCTGTATATAATGTCGATGGGTGCATGGTCAAAGTTGTGTTCAAAGCAAAAGAGGGCGTTGAGTCCTCAACCTTACTCTCTGCTAGTAAAATGTAGTGAATAGTGCGGTGATGCGCCATTTCTGGTGTATAAGAATGATCATTCCTCCATTATCATCCTCTACTGATGAGCTCCGACAGGGAGCGAAACAGCTGTCTAGAGGCGTGGAGCAATATCATCTCTCAACGGAAGTGTCCTTGCTGGTGTCTGTATGGTTCGGCTGAAGAGCGCGTGGTTGTGATGAGTTGGGAATGCAATGAATTGAAAATATGGCCGAAAGCTCTGTCGCAATATTTAGTTCTGATGTTGGAACCATGCAAGCTAATTCCCTTTTACTAGTTATGAGGATACTGTGTAACATTTCAACATTCAATGTTAGATGTGTTGCCCCCCCCCCCCTGTAGGCGATGTAGGCGACAAGTAGCTACACCCGTCGTATGCAACATACTACTAATTTGCGTATTGTATTACAGCTACATTGTCTGTAGTCTAGGTTCTATGTATGTCTAACACGTCTGCTACAGTTGAACATCGATTATCCGCACATCGACTATCCGACCATTCGATTATCCGTAACAGTTTTTTTGGGCGCACGTGCCGTAGAGTACGCACTGTGCATGTAGTGAGCCATTCCAAAATACGAAAATTTTGAAAAGTAGCACTCTATTCTATTTACAATGTACATGTACATGTATTTACAGTGTGTTTTCTTATCCGGAACATTTGCCTTATCTGAACACCGCCTGACAGTTGTCTGCCCAGAGGTGGTCGGATAATCGATGTTCAACTGTATTGATATAGACTTTCAGTCATGGTACTGAAGATGCGGTTGCACACTACTTGGCTCCAGTTATCAGTTATAACTGTCGGTCCATGTACTGTCTGATCTTTCATGCACTCGTATGCGGCTGTCACCTTACACACGTTGTCATCTATCTATCATGTGCCGCTATAGGCTAGGACGTTTAGTCTGTGATCCGTAGATCTGTGCTCTGACATTGGCCGCAGTTGCCTGGTCCAATCCGGCACGAGCCGCGGTCTGCACGCACATGTACACATGTACACATGTACACATGTACACATGTATGGGTTTGTTTCCCTTTGTGTTTACTGTTTAGTTTTAGGTTCCTGCTTTGGTGGTGCTGGTTTGGTCTTGTTTTGGTTTGGTTAGCTGCTTGGCGTGAGGTGAAATGAAAGAGTAGTACAGTCTTGCTGTATGGTAGTGTTTGTGGAATTGTAAATCAAGAGGTAGAAACAAGGTGCATTAAAATGTCGGTGCGAGGAACTTGGCCTGACAGGATTCAGGTCTAATGTATAGAATTACAGGTGATTGACCAGCATTCCCTTCACATACAGTTCATACCCTACATGTAGTGCATTTGAGTTGAAACCTAAATTCAGGTGCCTGATTCAAGTTCTCCACCGAATTTTCAGAAAGTAGAGTTACAACGAAAATACACTGTATGCTTTACGGTGACCCAGTGGTTGGGTTTGTCCATGAGACCCTACCTTCTGGGAGGATGGCCTTCTTGACAACTACTGACTGGCCTGGTATCCACTTGGGCCTATCGTACTTTCACTTGCAGAGAAAAGCTGAGGCAAGATACCGTTTACCACCAAGCATACAGAAGTCAGTATGAATATCTGATGCTAAGTCAGTATGATATGATCTGATGCTATCCCTGCAGGTTATACTGACGTACACTGCCAACGGAACGAAAGAGAACATTTCATTGCCGTACGGTTTTCACGAGGACCGGTTTCAGAACATAGCTGTCGGATGGTGTCCCCTGGCTGGCCGTGTGGTAGTCTACTACAATTGCTATCGGCTGTGGGATGTCAAGGTCCAGAGCTCTGCTCATTGCATCACAGGACGTGATGTCAATGAAGCGCGAGTGTGCATTCCAAACTCTGCAGAAATCAGAGAGAACATTACGGTGAGCTTTGCCAATTCTCAAAAGAACTAGAAAATGTTGTTAAGCATTTGCCAGAGCTGCCGACATACTTTAGGGGACTTTATTAATCACTGCTTGGAAGTATTTGCCTGTTTTTGTCTGAACAAACTTATTTTAACATGATTATATTGCTCCTGTTGTGTGATATGGACATCTACTGTTCTGATGCCATACACACCTGAGCGGGGACTTGAATGTGAATGTGTGGATGATCAAACTTGGCATGTTTGTGTCTGTCCTGTGCTCCTTTTGCAGCATATATTCCAAAAGGTATGTACATGTATGCCTCTCCAGTGTTTTGATGCATTGTAAACCCTAACGTTGTGCTTGTAGATGTCTGGGCACACAATTATGTGCGACAATTATTCATGATGGGTCTTTTCGATAATCATGAGAACTCTTGGTTTCTGACTTCAAGTCTGTCTCTCACACCTGTTACACTGTTATCGCAGAGAGTATATGAGAATCTACAGTCATTCCCAGGTGACGAACCAGTGCGCTGTCCACTCTCGGCATCAGCCACCCCTAACGGTAAGAACCATTAACTAATAGTGCGGCACAACAGTGTCCCCGGCAATGTAGCAAAGATCACCGACTTGGTTCTCTTTTAGATTTAGGATGATTATCAGGTGTATTATTGTGATGGAGTGCTACAGATGATCCATCATGCAATGACTTGTATGCTGCACTTTCCTACCATCAAAGCACATGGCGCTGCATGCTTTTTCCCACATTACGAGTACATGTAGTTGCTTGCTTGCTTAGGATTTACTCACGCGGCTTTTTAAATATGTTGAGTCGAGTGATTGTGGGTCAGAGAATGAGTGCAGCGAGGGCGATGATGCAGACAAGTTATATGCAACACAGGTAGTGTTCCGTGCACAATACCGTTACATTCTGTTGGCATCATATTGCAGAGCTTTCCGGCGGAGCTCCGAGTTAGTTGTTGTTTGGAATGAAGCAAGAGAACAACATTACAGTCATGCACTGGCATCCATAATCAAAGGCATCATACTCTTGGCTATGGATCCTTGGAACTACTTGAGTACCTCTACCTTTGTAGAACCTAAGCATGCATTTCTTAGAAAACCTACAAGTATACTAATACTTGGACGAAATGTTCTATCACGGTTGGCTGTAAGCCGGTTCCATCTAGACGTGCAGCTTATGCAAGGGGGCAGCCTCGCTTTTATGGCTGTAGGAACTGATACGCTTTGTCTGTTTTGCCCTGCCCCCGGATAAATATCACTCCGTGAAGATTCGGTGCCAATTTTGTAATGTGTTTAATCGTGCTGTTACAGGCAACAACAGCTCCCAAGGCAATTCTCCTATTATTGTCTCCGCTGATCCTATCCCAGTAAAACCGAGTGTACCTGATCTGAGCAATGCAACAAGGCAGCAATGTGCACACTTCAAGGTGTGTTGACCAAGACAGTGTTCTTGTTCAAACCATTAATATTGTTATTTTGTTATTTCCGAGGATATTTGCTCTATTGAAGTTGATAACAGCTGCAAGCACCATGATATTTGCCTTTCCATAACATTCACATGTGCTGCTCTTTGAAATTCCAATTTGGGAGATAAAGCACAATTGGGGTTTTAAGGGTGAGGTGGGGGTGGGGAGAGAGAGAACATGCAACACGTCTTGTCTAAGTGCATAATATTATGCTGAAGTGAACTAACGTCTTGACATACTGTTCCACTGTTTCCTTTGCTCTTCTGATCTCTCTCCTTCAGCCCATTCTCCAGGCACCAGTGAACCTATACAATTCATGTGACATCACGACATGCTTCACGGTAGCTATAGAGGTACACTTGATACCAGGTGATGAGCTAGACGGTCAGACACAGGTGGAGATCACACTACATGGCTGGTCGGTGCAAATTCGACGAAATGCGGTGAGTATTATAAAAAAAGGCACTAAACAAATATCATCAAACACTCCTGCCACTGTGTGTACATGTATACATGTCTAGGGTTCTCTGAGCCAGGTCAAAAATAGTAGGGGGGGGGGGGGGACATGGGAAACAGTTACCCTGTAACCTATTTTCCATGTTCCCAAAATTGTCTTGCCATGCGAAATGCAACGCATGGGGCGTGCCCCCGACTTCACCCCAGACAAATGTGCTTTCATGAACCCTCTAGTAGTGACTATCGACTGCATTTTTCGTGGAATGGCATGAAAAAACACTAAAATCGGAAAATGTGTAGGAGGCGGCACTCTTTCACAGGGGCGCGCAAACAGAGTAGGGGGGAGGGGGGGGGGGGGGGGGCTGCGCCCCTCTACCCTCTTTGGCTAGAACGGCCTGATGTCAGTCGGTGGGTGCATGGTCAAAGTTGTGTTCAAACAAAAAGAGGGTGTTGAATCCTCAACCTTATTCTCTGCTACTGGTGAAATGTTGTATGTGTTGCTGTGATGTTGGAACCATGCAAGCTAATTCCCTTATAGTGTTGAGGATACTGTATAACATCATTAACATTCAATTTTAAAATGCATTAAAATGTCGATGTGAGGGACCGGCTTAGCCTGACAGATTTCAGGTGTAATGTATAGAATTAGGTGACCACCATTCAGATTTCTCTTCACATACAGTGCATACCCTTCACATACAGTGCATACCCTTCACATACAGTGCATACCCTTCACATACAGTGCATACCCTTCACATACAGTGCATACCCTTCACATACAGTGTATACCCTTCACATACAGTGCATACCTTAGTGCCTTTTAGGTGTAATAGGTGCCTGGTTTCTCTACCAAAATAACCGAAATTAAAGTTACACCGAGAATGTTGTGTTATACACTGTATGCTTTATGGTGCCCCAGTGGTGGGGTTGTCCATGAAACATTACCTTTTCGGGATTCTAGGAGGGCGACCGACCTTCTTTACTGACAAGTGCTCATCTGGTATCCGCTTTGGGAAACTTATCCTACCTTCACTTGAAGAGAAAAGCTGAGGCAGATACCGGTATACCAACAAGCATACTGAAGTCAGTGTGATATGATATCTGATGCTACCCCTGCAGGTTGTACTGACGTACACTGCCAACGGAACGAAGGAGAACATTTCATTGCCGTACGGTTTTCACGAGGACCGATTTCAAAACATAGCTGTCGGATGGTGTCCCCTGGCTGGCCGTGCGGTAGTCTACTACAATTGCTATCGGCTGTGGGATGTCAAGGTCCAGAGCTCTGCTCATTGCATCACAGGACGTGATGTCAATGAAGCGCGAGTGTGCATTCCAAACTCTGCAGAAATCAGAGAGAACATTACGGTGAGCTTTGCCAATTCGCAAAAGAACTGGAAAATGTTGCTAAGCATTTGCCCGAGCTGCAGACATGTTTCAGGGGGACTAAATCACTGCTTGGAAGTATTTTTCCTTTTTTCTGTCTGAATAAACTTATTTCAACATGATTATGTTGCCCCTGTTGTGTCTGTGATATGGACATCTACTGTTCTGATGCCATACAAACCTGAGCGGGGACTTGAATGTGAATACAGTCGACCTACAGTAAGATCGGGCGCCGAAGAACACCTCGCCGAAGAACACTCAGGCTGGAAAACCGGCAAAATTTAAGAACAGTCCAGGCTAGAATTATCAGATTTAAGAACACTTTTAAAATTTGGAACATTGTACATGTATGGGAGGTGAGTACATGTCATGTACACGTGTAAACAGTAACTGCTACATGTACAGTCATTCCCATTTACGACACCCACTAGTTTAGAAGTACTACATTGTACTACATGTACATGTACATGTACATGTACATGTACATGTAGTACATGTAGTACATGTACTACATGTACATGACAAACGTCATGACGTCACTCGACTCGCCGCGCGCGCGTGTGAATAAGAACGGTCTGGCTAGAATCAAAAATTTATGAACTTTCCTAGGCTGCGCTCGAGCCCCTGCGTTCTTCGGCGCCCGATCTTACTGTACCCTTATAACGATAACCTCTATAACGATATTACCCTTATAACGATATTTTTCTGGCAAACCAAATCACTCCATTGACTTGTGTATACAATGCCTTACCTCTATAACAATATTGCTATCACGATATTACCCCTATAACGATATAAAATGGGCTGACCAATCGACATTTTCCATTTTATAACAATATCTAGCAGGGGATATGTAGAGCCCACTATCCAGGTAGGGCAAGCTTCACTTGATAAGTCGCTGGGACATGACGAAATGCAATGGGGGCACCAGTAGGCACCTTGCTGTGTACACAATGGGCATGTACGTCAGTTTTATGCTATGAAGAGTGTAAAAAATGAACAAAATCCATGCATCATGACATATGTGTATGAAATGAACCAGTTACCCTTATAACAATATTACACTTATAACAATATTTCTTGGTTTGACGCAAATATCGTTATAAGGGTAGGTCGACTGTATGTGGATGATCAAGCTCATGTTAAACTTGGTGTGTTTGTGTCTGTCCTGTGCTCCTTTTGCAGCATATATTCCAAAAGGTATGTACATGTATGCCTCTCCAGTGTTTTGATGCGTTGTAACAAGTGTATATACCCCCCCCCCCCCCCCCAAGAGTGTGCAACTCCTGATAACCTTTCTATGGGGTACGCCGATGGCGAAAACTCGCATCACGTGGTGTGGTGTCGCTGTTGTACTCTTGGTTGTAAACCCTAACGTTGTGCTTGTAGTTGTCTGACCACACAATGTGCGACAATTATTCATGATGGGTCTCTTCACTAATCATGGGAACTCTTGGTTTCTGTCTCTCACACCTGTTACACTGTTATCTTAGAGAGTATATGAGAATCTACAGTCATTCCCAGGTGACGAACCAGTGCGCTGTCCACTCTCGGCATCAGCCACCCCTAACGGTAAGAACCAGTAACTAATAGTGCTGCACAACAGTGTCCCCGGCAATGTAGCAAAGATTACCGACTTGGTTCTCTTGTAGATTTAGGATGATTATCATGTGTATTATTGTGATGGAGTGCTACAGATGATCCATCATGCAATGACTTGTATGCTGCACTTTCCTGGCATCAACCCAGACGCCGCTGCATGCTCTCTTTTATGACTGCATGGACTGCTATGCTTTGTCTGTGTTTTTGCCATGCCCCACCCCCAGGGTGATTCTCACACTGAAGATTGAGTGCCTGCATTGTGATGTGTTTGATCATGCTGTTACAGGCAACAACAGCTCCCAAGGCAATTCTTCTATTATTGTCTCCGCTGATCCTATCCCAGTAAAACCGAGTGTACCTGACCTGAGCAATGCAACAAGGCAGCAGTGTGCACACTTCAAGGTGTGTTGACCAATACAGTGTTCTTGTGGATGATACTAGCAAACCATTAATATTGTTATTTTGTTATTTCCGAGGATATTTGCTCTATTGAAGTTGATAACAGCTGCAAACGCTATAATATTTGCCTTTCCATAACATTCACATGTGCAGCTCTTTGAAATTCCAGTTTAAGAGGCAAAGAGCGATTGAGTTTTTAAGTGAGGGGGGGGGGATGCAGCAAGCCTTGTCTAATTGCATCATTGCTGAAGTGAGCTAATGTCATGACATACTGCTCCACTGTTCCACTGTTTCTTGTATTCTTCTGACCTCTCTCCTTCAGTCCATTCTCCAGGCACCAGTAAACCTATACAATTCATGTGACATCACGACATGCTTCACGGTAGGTTTGAACGTACACTTCATACCAGGTGATGAACTGGGCGATAAGACACAGGTGGAAGTGGCACTGCGAGGCTGGTCGGTGCAAATTCAACGCAGAGCAGTGAGTATGCTGATGACATTATTACATGTACTTGAAGTAGAAGACAGACCTTGGACAAACTACGTAGTGGCTATGGAACATCTCTCAATGAACAGCTGGCACATTTTTCTTACGAGGTTTGCGTTATTTCTTCTATGACCACATGTAAAAAATAAATTAATTTAACGGTTCGCGTGAGACTCGGCTAGAGGCCAAGTTTTCCGCATCCATAGAAACGCCACCACCCAAGGTTCAAGTCGCGGATGCACCCCTTAAAGCGGTGGGAGGTGAGGACACCCGACCCACCACCAAGTGCTCGAAGACCTATAATCCCATTTACTGCATCCATGCTTCCCGCGTGCCAAGCCACGCGTTTCCAATTAACTGTGGGTCGCAGCACGCCTGGAAAAATCCTTCCGCTTCCAGCAGGACTTGAACCTGGTACCCTCTGTTTCTCAATCATGGCTTTAGACCATCCCACTGTGCCTGCTTGCCTAGCTGTATATCGGTTCCTAATCCGCTAACAGTAAGGGGATATAGGACACTGAGCTTCACAAATCTGCCCAGTTATCATGGAGAGTTAGGTGACATGATGATGTTGTGTATGTGATGGGTTCTTTCCTTGTAGATTATTATAACGTACACTGCGAATGGATCCAATGAAACTATTTCTTTTCCTTCTGATGACTTTGTGGAGAACCGGTGGGAGAATATTGCCGTGGGTTGGTGCCCCCTGGCTGGCCATATACTAGTGTACTATGATTGTAATCTGGCATATGATGCCAAGATCAACAACTCAACTCATTGCATCACAGGATATGATGCCGACGAAGCGCGGGTCTGCATTCCGAACTCTGTGGTAATCAGAGCCAACATCACGGTGAGCTTTGCAATAAGAACTGGAAGAGCTTTGTTGAGAAATCCCTAGAGCTGTCAACAGACCGGTATTCTAATTTTGAGAGAGTGCATGACGTAGGCTACTGATTGCCGATTCCTGTGTTTATTACTAGTAGCTTCATACCGGTATGTCAAACGTATTTGATGTGTTGCTAGTCTTGTTGTGTGGTTTGGCTATCTATTGTTGCATTATGGCCACCATGTACTGAGCTGGGTCTTCGCGGCATGGTAATGTGGGAATGATCCAGCTAACGTCAAACTTGGTATGTTTGTGTCTGTCCAATGCTCTTTTTGCAGCACATCTTTGATAAGGTATGTATGCTTTGGTTACGATGTTGTAAATTGTAATAGCCGTTCCCTGAATCGAAGCCTAAAGTTGTATATGCCAGGAAAATTTCTTTTGGAACATTGCAGTCTACCATGAATTGCTAACTGTACATTGTGCCCGATGTGTACCGTAATTCCGCGCATATAAGCCCACGGGCCTATATCCGGATATAAGCCCACCTCCGTTTATAAGCCCATGGGCTAATAAACAGACACAAATGCAACTCACGTGTCAAGTAGAATTTTTCACAATATGGACTCTTCCTACCATGGTACAGCAGGTCAGTGCAGTTTACCAGTAGAGTATGGTAGACCCACTATGAGCACGGAATTGTACTTTTTCGTGAACCTTCAATATTCGAATATTGGCCCATGTGCTAAAAAACGAACATGTTTTACTGGATTTTTATCCCCAAACTGCATTATTTCACATAATAAAGCCCATGGGCTAATATGCGCGGAATTACGGTATGGGACTAAGTCAACCTTGCCATGGTGCAAACAGGCGTGCTATAACCTATCCTCCCCCACTGGCCGCAGTGTCAATGATGGTATTTCCCGGGAGTCATTCAGCTTGGAGTATGACACTGTCGATTCGGCTATCTCCTATATCATGAAGTTCGGCCGTGGTTGCTACCTGACCAAAGTGGACATTCGAAACGCCTTCCGATTATGCCCTGTTGCCCCCTCTGACTGGCACTTGTTGGGTATCTCTTGGGATGGTCGTTACTATTTCGAAAAAGTCCTCCCGTTCGGCCTTCGGTCAGCTCCGTACATATTTGACAAGTTTGCATCTGCCCTTCATTGGGTTCTGGAGGACACATGCCGCCTTCCCCATCTCATTCATTATCTGGATGACTTCCTGAATGTATCGCCTCCCAGTCTTCCTCTTGCCCAGCACCAGAAGTCACTACTGCTCGACCTGTTTGCATATTTACAGGTCCCAGTTGCACCTGAGAAGGTTGACGGCCCCTCTACGGTTCTCACCTTCCTGGGCTTAGAGCTGGACACAATGGCTCTGGAGATCCGCCTTCCACCCTCAAAGCTGACTAAGCTATCTACCACCGTGTCGGCCCTCGTCCAATCCGGCCGGGTTCAGAAACGCGACCTCGCCTCCGTATTGGGCAAACTCTCGTTCGCGTCCAGAGCTGTACCAGCTGGTCGCACATTCCTGAGACGCCTGTACGACCTGGACAGAGCAACTCGATCAACACCATTGCACCAATGGCTACGCATTTCGGCATCGGCAATGGCAGACCTGTTGTGGTGGGCAGAGGCCCTGACCATATGGAATGGGAAGTCATTCTTCCTGGTGGATGAGTGGACGCCAGCCCCCGACATGCAACTACAGACTGATGCCAGCGGCACTCACGGTTATGGTGCCTTCTACAACGGCCGGTGGCTGAGAGGAGAGTGGACAGCCCAGAACGAGAACGAGAACATTGAGTTCAAAGAAATGTATGCTATCATAGTTGCCTGCGCGACCTGGGGTTCGGAGTGGAGCAGGCGACGCATTCAGTTTCAGTGTGACAACAAGGCCGTGGTGGACTGTATACGCTCCGGTACCTGCCGTTCACCGCCAGTCATGACACTTATCCGGGCATTGTATCTGCTGTGTATTGAACATGACTTCTTGGTGTCAGCTGTCCACATTCCTGGTGTCACTAACACTGTCGCCGATGCATTGTCTCGCAATTTGCTGCAGGTATTCAGGCACCAGGCCCCGGAAGCAGCAGCCGAGCCAGATCAGCCAGTCTTGCCAACTCTCCGTTGACAGACTCCGTGCTACAGCTAGCAGCACTGGCAATAGCACCATCCTCCCGCCGGACGTATTCTACCGCCGAGACCCGCTACTTCCAGTTCTGCCAAGTGCATGCCTGCAACCCATTGCCGGGCGACGACTTTACTTTGTGCTATTTTGCTGCCGAGTTGTTCAGGACTCTTCAGCCTCGATCTGTCCGTGTCTACATGTCGGCAATCCGCAACCTTCATGTGGAACTTGGCTTTGCTTACCCGTCGGGCCCAACAACTCTCCTCGCTAGGGTCCTGCGGGGCATCGACAGGTCGTCATCGACACAGCGTCATCGTCTGCCGATAACCACTCCACTTCTCAGGGAGATCTGCCGGCATGTTGCCGTTCCACGCATGCGGCACCCTCACGACAAGGCCATGCTAAGGGCAGCTTTTTCCTTGGCGTTTCATGGGTTCTTCCGTTGTGGAGAACTGACTGCTGGCCTGAGGCGATGTGATGTGACGATCAGTACTGACCAGCGGTCGTTATCGGTAAACGTGCGCTCATCTAAGACGGACCCCGACAGCACGGGCCACACAGTATTGGTTGGAGCCAGCACGGACGCACTGATCTGCCCAGTGCAGGCCATGGCAAATTACCTGGCGTTTCGCCCCGGCGGCGACCATCTGTTCACTTATGCTAATGGCCAGCCGCTTACAAGAAATGCAGTGTCCTCTGAACTGCGCAACCTGCTGCCACTCTGTGGGGTCACGGACCCGAGTGCATATGCCAGTCACTCTTTCCGGATTGGCGCCGCAACATCAGCGGCCATGGCAGGTGTCCCCGAACACATCATCCGTATCATGGGTAGATGGCGCAGTGATGCGGTCCACCGCTACATCCGGGCTGCTACAGCTGACACCCTGCGAGTGTCACGTCAATTAGCTGCAGTTCAAAATCATCAATGGTAGCTGCGGGTTAGTGACCACATCATGCCTGAACTGCTTAGCTTTAGCTTTACATTGCTGCTGTCAGTACAGCACAATACACCAGTCGTATTTCATTATTACTCTCATGCCATATTGGGGATATTGGGAACGGGCAGTCTATCTCCGCAGCTGGCTCATTTCAATCACTACCGGTCGCAGCTCCTGCCCACGGCAGGCCGACCGTCTCTCGTTCACACTCTGTGTGCTCCAGGTCACAGCTCCTGCGCAGAGCAGGCCGACCTGTCTGTCTCTCTCTCACACACACTATGTGTGCACCGGGTCACAGCTCCTGCGCAGAGCAGGCCGACCTGTCTTTCTCATGCACGCCAGCTGCTCCGCCCAATATCCCTGATATGCCAACCAGAAAACAATGTGTTCTGAGCCGGGTGCATGCCTGTATGTGGAGAGTGCGTTAATGGTGGTTTAGCGTGTGCGCTAAGCCCTGTTAACGAACGTGGAACATCTACCACTCATACTTGTCTGATGATCATGCATCTGATTATGATGTCATTGCTATACATGCGCATGCGCAGCGCGCGCCACTCTCCCACGCATGCATTCCAAATCTTGCTTTAGAGAGAGACAAGGAGAAAAGAGAGACTCCTTTGTCACTTTTGCTTTCTGACGACTTGACTGTTCACTGGTTTGTCCGTCAGTGTCAATTTCCCCTTCCCTCCCAACCCCATTCGACTGGGGATCACTATCTCTCCGTCACTGTCACCATAATTTCCTCAATAACAGTGTCAGTACAACTCTTGTCAATATACTTATATCGGGTGAGGGCAGTCTATCTCCGCAGCTGGCTCATTTCAATCACTACCGGTCGCAGCTCCTGCCCACGGCAGGCCGACCGTCTCTCGTTCACACTCTGTGTGCTCCAGGTCACAGCTCCTGCGCAGAGCAGGCCGACCTGTCTGTCTCTCTCTCACACACACTATGTGTGCACCGGGTCACAGCTCCTGCGCAGAGCAGGCCGACCTGTCTTTCTCATGCACGCCAGCTGCTCCGCCCAATATCCCTGATATGCCAACCAGAAAACAATGTGTTCTGAGCCGGGTGCATGCCTGTATGTGGAGAGTGCGTTAACTGAACTCATCTGTTTTACAATTTCGATGCGACATTTATTCATGAAGGCTCTTTTCCCTTCTCATGAGAACTGTTGGTTTCTGTTATCTTAGAGGGTGTATGATCATCTACGGTCGTTCCCAGGTGACGAGCCAGTACAATGTCGATTCTTGGACTCAGCCGCCCCCAAGCCTAGTAAGAACCAATAGCTGACATTACACAGCTGTGTACTTGTACTGCAAATATAGCTTATTCTGATTGCATTCTGTTGGAGATTTGGAATACTGATTGGGTGCATCAGCGCGATTAAGATTGAGTGCCTATACTGTGATGTGTGTTGATCATGCTGTTACAGGCAACAACAGCTCCCAAGGCAATTCTCCTATTATCGTTTCTGCTGATCCTATCCCAGTAAAACCAAGTGTACCTGACCTGAGCAATGCAACAAGGCAGCAATGTGCACACTTCAAGGTGTGTTGACCACTACAGTGTCCTTTTGGACGATACTATTGTTATTTTGTTATTTCCGAGGATATTTGCTCTATTAAAGTTGATAACTGCTGCAAGCACCATAATATTTGCCTTTCCATAACATTCACATGTGCAGCTCTTTGAAATTCCTATTTTAGAGGCGAAGAGTGATTGAGTTTTTAAGTGGGAGTGGGGGGGGGGGGGGGAGAAAATGCAACAAGCCTTGTGTAAATGCTTTGCTGAAGTGAACTAACGTCATGACATACTGTTCCACTGTTTCCTGTATTCTTCTGACCCCTCTCCTTCAGTCCATTCTCCAGGCACCAGTAAACCTATACAATTCATGTGACATCACAACATGCTTCACGGTAGGTTTGAACGTACACTTCATACCAGGTGATGAACTGGGCGATAAGACACAGGTGGAAGTGGCACTGCGAGGCTGGTCGGTGCAAATTCAACGTAGAGCAGTGAGTATGCTGATGACATTATTACATGTACTTGAAGTAGAAGATTGCTTGCCGGGCCTTGGACAAACTGCATAGTGGCTATGGAACTTCTCTCAATGAACAGCTGGCACATTTCTCTTACGAGGTTTGCGGTATTTCTTCTATGACTACATGTAAAACAAAATTAATTCCACGGTTCGCGTGAGACTCGGCTAGAGGCCAAGTTTTCCGCATCCGTAGAAACGCCACCACCCAAGGATCAAGTCGCGGATGCACCCCTTAAAGCGGTGGGAGGTGAGGACATCCGACCCACCACCAAGTGCTCGAAGACCTATAATCCCATTTACTGCATCCATGCCTCCCTCGTGCCAAGCCACGAGTTCCCAATTAACTGTGGGTCGCAGCACGCCTGGAAAAATCCTTCCGCTTCCAAGCAGGACTTGAACCTGGTATTCTCTGTTTCTCAATCATGGTTTTAGACCATCCCACTGTGCCTGCTTGCCTAGCTGTATATCGGTTCCTAATCCGCTAACAGTAAGGGGATATAGGACACTGAGCTGCACAAATCTGCCCAGTTATCATGGAGAGTTAGGTGACATGATGATGTTGTGTATGTGATGGGTTCTTTCCTTGTAGATTATTATAACGTACACTGCGAATGGATCCAATGAAACTATTTCTTTTCCTTCTGATGACTTTGTGGAGAACCGGTGGGAGAATATTGCCGTGGGTTGGTGCCCCCTGGCTGGCCATATACTAGTGTACTATGATTGTAATCTGGCATATGATGCCAAGATCAACAACTCAACTCATTGCATCACAGGCTATGATGCCGACGAAGCGCGGGTCTGCATTCCGAACTCTGTGGAACCGAGAGCCAACATCACGGTGAGCTTTGCAATAAGAACTGGAAGAGCTTTGTTGAAATCCCTGGAGCTGTCAACAGACCAGTATTCTAATTTTGAGGGAGTAGATGTAGGCTACTGATTGCCTATTCTTATGTTCATTACTAGTAGCTTCATACCCGGGTATGTCAACTGTTTTTGATTTGTTGCTAGTCTTGTTGTCTGGTTTGGCTATCTATTGTTGCATTATGGCCAGCATATACTGAGCTGGGTCTTCGCGGCATTGTAATGTGGGAATGATCCATGAGATCCAGCTAACGTCAAACTTGGTATGTTTGTGTCTGTCCTATGCTCTTTTTTGCAGCACATCTTTGATAAGGTATGTATGCTTTGGTTACGATGTTGTAAATTGTAAAAACCGTTTCCTGAATTGGAGCCTAAAGTTGTATATGCCAGCAACCTTTCAATTGGAAAAAATTGCAGTCTACCATGAATTACTAAGTGTACATTGTGCCCGATGTGTATGGGACTAAGTCAATCCTGCCATGGTGCAAACAGGCGTGCTATAACCGAGTCCATGGCTTTTTATAATGAGGTCCTGTAGACGGCTTAACCTACTGGACCTGCTCGCAGAGAGTGAAACGAGGTCTGCACTGCACATCGTACACATCGTTCGAAATGCAGTGTCCGACTACAATGCCATTGGCACTATCTGAACTCATCTGTTTTACAATTTCGATGCGACATTTATTCCTGATGGCTCTTTTCACTTCTCATGAGAACTGTTGGTTTCTGTTATCTTAGAGGGTGTATGATCATCTACGGTCGTTCCCAGGTGATGAGCCAGTACAATGTCGATTCTTGGACTCAGCCGCCCCCAAGCCTAGTAAGAACCAATAGCTGACATTACACAGCTGTGTCCTTGTACTGTTAAAGGGGAAGTGCATCGATTTTTTCGAGTATGGTCCAGAAGAAAGACAATTTGATATCAGTTCGAATGGCATATCTCTCGCTCCCATACTATTAACCAAACTTGCCAAATCGCCAATTGTATACTCACGTTGCCATAGCGACCAGCGCAGTGATTACGTACGAAAGGCTTAGCTCCACCACAGAGAAGGTCGATCACTGCAGAATTTGGTCATTTTCAATTGGTTTATTGTATTCACGAAGTGAAAGAAGGGCTGTGTTCAATGCTGTTAGTGCAGTGAACTGTTTGTTAGTAGTCCTCTCGGTTGTGTACTGGGACGTGACACCGACAGGAGAAAGCTGGAGTGCGGAGACACCAGCAGACAAGCGAAAATAGTGACGAACAAAATGCTGAAATCTTGGTTGGGACAAATCAGACGTTCAGCATTTCCCCCAACCAAGGACCCTGCCGTTTGCTCTTTCCACTTCCTGAAGATGAATGTGATGCTTCCTGGCGACTCTCCTATCACTCGTAACATCTTCTGAAGCCAGGTGAGACGACGGGTGGTGGAGATTGACGAATGAAATAATGTCGTAGGTTTGAAAGTTTGCTGAAAATGTCTCATGAGAGATGGCGAATTCCAAGCATCTTGTCCTATAGGAAACCATTTCCTAGGCACAGTCAGCCTAGGGAAATGCATGAGAAGGGCGATAAATAGTTCACGGCACTAACAGCATCGAACACAGCACTTCTTTCACATCGTGAATACAATAAGACCATTATAAATGACCAATTTATGCAGTGATCGACCTTCTCTGTGGAGGAGCTAAGCCTTTCATACGTCATCACTGCGCTGGTCGCTATGGCAACGTGAGCATACAATTGGCGATTTGGCAAGTTTGGCTTATCGTATGGAAGCGAGAGATATGCCATTCGAACCGATATCAAAGTGTCTTTCTTCTGGACCCTACTCGAAAAATTGATGCACTTCCCCTTTAATATAGCTTATTCTGATTGCATTTTCTTGGAGATTTGGAATACTGATTGGATGCATCACCACGATTAAGATTGAGTGCCAATATTGTGATGTGTTTGACCATGCGGTTACAGGCAACACAAGCTCCCAAGGCAATTCTCCTATTATTGTCTCTGCTGATCCTATCCCAGTAAAACCAAGTGTACCTGACCTGAGCAATGCAACAAGGCAGCAATGTGCACACTTCAAGGTGTGTTGACCACTACAGTGTCCTTTTGGACGATACTATTGTTATTTTGTTATTTCCGAGGATATTTGCTCTATTAAAGTTGATAACTGCTGCAAGCACCACAATATTTGCCTTTCCATAACATTCACATGTGCTGCTCTTTGAGATTCCTATTTTAGAGGCAAAACATGATTGAGTTTTTAAGTGGGGGGGGGGGGGGGGTGGGAGAGAAAATGCAACAAGCCTTATCCAAATGCTTTGCTGAAGTGAACTAACGTCATGACATACTGTTCCACTGTTTCCTGTATTCTTCTGACCCCTCTCCTTCAGTCCATTCTCCAGGCACCAGTAAACCTATACAATTCATGTGACATCACGACATGCTTCACGGTAGGTTTGAACGTACACTTCATACCAGGTGACGAACTGGGTGATAAGACACAGGTGGAAGTGGCACTGCGAGGCTGGTCGGTGCAAATTCAACGCAGAGCAGTGAGTATGCTGATGACATTATTACATGTACTTGAAGTAGAAGACAGACCTTGGACAAACTACGTAGTGGCTATGGAACATCTCTCAATGAACAGCTGGCACATTTTTCTTACGAGGTTTGCGTTATTTCTTCTATGACCACATGTAAAAAATAAATTAATTTAACGGTTCGCGTGAGACTCGGCTAGAGGCCAAGTTTTCCGCATCCATAGAAACGCCACCACCCAAGGTTCAAGTCGCGGATGCACCCCTTAAAGCGGTGGGAGGTGAGGACATCCTACCCACCACCAAGTGCTCGAAGACCTATAACCCCATTTACTGCATCCATGCTTCCCGCGTGCCAAGCCACGCGTTCCCAATTAACTGTGGGTCGCAGCACGGCTGGAAAAACCAGGACTTGAACCTGGTATTCTCTGTTTCTCAATCATAGTTTTAGACCATCCCACTGTGCCTGCTTGCCTAGCTGTAGATTTGCTCCTAATCCGCTAACAGTAAGGGGATATAGGACACTGAGCTTCACAAATCTGCCCAGTTATCATGGAGAGTTAGGTGACATGATGATGTTGTGTATGTGATGGGTTCTTTCCTTGTAGATTATTATAACGTACACTGCGAATGGATCCAATGAAACTATTTCTTTTCCTTCTGATGACTTTGTGGAGAACCGGTGGGAGAATATTGCCGTGGGTTGGTGCCCCCTGGCTGGCCATATACTAGTGTACTATGATTGTAATCTGGCATATGATGCCAAGATCAACAACTCAACTCATTGCATCACAGGATATGATGCCGACGAAGCGCGGGTCTGCATTCCGAACTCTGTGGTAACCAGAGCCAACATCACGGTGAGCTTTGCAATAAGAACTGGAAGAGCTTTGTTGAAATCCCTAGAGCTGTCAACAGACCGGTATTCTAATTTTGAGGGAGTAGATGTAGGCTACCGATTGCCTATTCTTGTGTTTATTACTAGTAGCTTAATACCGGTATGTCAACTGTTTTTGATTTGTTGCTAGTCTTGTTGTCTGGTTTGGCTATCTATTGTTGCATTATGGCCACCATGTACTGAGCTGGGTCTTCGCGGCATGGTAATGTGGGAATGATCCAGCTAACGTCAAACTTGGTATGTTTGCGTCTGTCCTATGCTCTTTTTGCAGCACATCTTTGATAAGGTATGTATGCTTTGGTTACGATGTTGTAAATTGTAATAGCCGTTTCCTGAATCAAAGCGTAAAGGTGTATATGCCAATGACCTTTCAATTGGAAAATTGCAGCCTACCATGAGTTGCTAAGTGTACATTGTGCCTGTTGTGTATGGGACTATAAGTCAATCTTGCCATGGTGCAAATAGGCGTCCTACAACGCTGCCCCTGAGTCCATGGCTTTTTGTAATGAGGTCCTGTAGACAGCGTAACCTACTGGACCTGCTCCCAGAGAGTGAATTGGGGTCTGCACTGCACATCGTAAACATCGTTCTAAATGCAGTGCCCGGCCGCAATGCCATTGGCACTATCTGAACTCATCTGTTTTACAATTTCGATGTGACATTTATTCCTGATGGCTCCTTTCCCTTCTCATGAGAACTGTTGGTTTCTGTTATCTTAGAGGGTGTATGATCATCTACGGTCATTCCCAGGTGACGAGCCAGTACAATGTCGATTCTTGGACTCAGCCGCCCCCAAGCCTAGTAAGAACCAATAGCTGACATTACACAGCTGTGTCCTTGTACTGCAAAGATAGCTTATTCTGATTGCATTCTCTTGGAGATTTGGAATACTTATTTGGCACACCGCCGTACTCTGTGCTGTGCAGTGGTGCACCATACTGTAATGTTCACATGATTGCATGCTGCAATTTTCCACTGCTCAAAACTCAATGGCATTTTTGCTACTCCTAATACCAATAGGTGCTTGAGTTGCTAACCTTGGAAGAAAATCGAAGTGACTATGGATGGGACAGCCATAGCTGGTCCAAGTCTACTCTAGTTTGATAAGTACTGCTGTCGCATGCCCCAAACAGCTAGACCGGGGATGCCGTGGGCATGGAAGGAAGACTGACAACGTATAGTCAGATTTGACCGTGGGATGGACTGTAGCACGATCAAGGAAAGCTGGCATCCTTATTAAACTTTATGAGTGGGAACCATACTGGATATTTCTACATGTGCCACAATAATCCAATGAAGGCCTAAATGAATAATCCAATGAAGGCCTAAATGAATAATCCAATGAAGGCCTAAATGAATAATCCAATGAAGGCCTAAATGAATAATGCAATGAAGGCCTAAATGAATAATCCAATGAAGGCCTAAATGAATAATCCAATGAAGGCCTAAATGAATAATTCACTAGTTGAGGGAATGGAAAAGGGAAAAGTCTGAAGAAAAAATGGCTGTCACCACCAGGACTCAAACCGGGGACCTTTGCTCGAGGCCACCGATGCTCGGGACCTTTGCTTGAGGCCACCGATGCTCGGGACCTCAGTTCGCTTGAGGCCAAGCAGACTAGAGAGTACTAGAGTTCATGTATTTTGCTCGCCACTGATAGGAGGCTGCATGCCCAGATTTCACCATCGGCACCTGTAATAAGGTTCTGCAAATGTTTACGTCTTTCTTTTCGCACAGGTGACCCTAGTGCTCCGAACAATGTCAGTGCTGTTGCCCCGGGCACGGCGTCCACAGCAGCCCCGACCTCTAGCCCAGTGCACACAGTGTCGGATGTGGCTTCATCTTCTACTACAAGGAGCACTGGGTCAGGTCATGCAGATCTAGGAGGTGCTAATGGGCAAACAGCAGTGCACTGCACAAATGAAACGGTAGGTGTTTCTTCTGTTGAGTTGCGTAATTTCTACAGTTAATACTGTAAAAGCAGAAATTTCGGTGGTGTAATATTTTTGGTATTCTCCAAAACCGGCGGTTCGGTGGAGGGAATTTTTTTAGGTAAACCCATTTTCCAGGTAAGTGTACTAGTACAAGTACAGGTCGTCCCCCGTTAATACGAGTCCGGTTAGTACATAAACCCCGTTAGTACATAAGAAATCTCAAGTCCCGGACGAAACGTGGTCACTTCCATACAAATGTTGTCCGTTAGTACATAATCCGTTAGTACATAAACCCCGTTAGTACATAACATTTCTCCGTACCCGCATGTCACCTACCTCAATAGTACATAATTTACTGGTCTTTTGGCCTTCCAGTGGAGGCACATCGTGTTCTAGTTTCTACTTGTGGACGCAACTAGCATAGAAATCAGAGCGCACATCACAAACCGACAAAGCTCTTTTTTTTTTCGAGTGACTGTACAGGTGCGGCTGGGCATGTACCATGTCAACTGTAGAATCTTCGCTAAATGTGACCGTTATAACATAATTTTTATGTTTATCGAGGGAATCAAGAATATCTCGCTGCCTAATCATGGTAGCAAGAAACACTCAGAAAAGTTGAAAAAAGTGAAAAATTCTGGTATACAAGCAAGTTATGTACACTTTCGTTTAGTACATAAACCCCGTTAATACATAACATTTGTCAAGTCCCAGAGAATATGTATTAACGAGGGACGACCTGTACCGACATTTTCGGTGTGTTTTATTTTTGGTAAAAATTGTCGGCACCAAAGTTACCGAAAATAAGACATCACGGAAAATTTCTGCTTTTACAGTTAGAAGCACAATCGGGCCGCGGATGAGGTTCCTAGGTGTTTAGGACACACCATATTACCATGCATGTGACCAGCCGGCCAAGAGACTGCCCTCTTCCGTCTCATTCGCTGTGTTCTGTATGACATTTGAAGCAGTTGTATACAGAACTGTACACATCCTGTAACAGCCGGAGCAACGGTGCATGGCCAGCCTCAAACACCATCCATCTGTACAGCATCCACGTAGCCAGACATGCACCATGCAGGCTCATGCAGGTGCAGCAGCTGTGCGCACAGGAATGTATTTGGATGTTTTGCTAACCTGCAAATTTCCTGTGTTTGCCCCGTGGCTATTGAATCCACCCTGCAGGGAATTCTGCGGGCTCCTGCAAATTTGTTCAAGACATGTGACAACTCGACATGCTTCACTGTATCCCTTGATGTCCGCCTCATTCCGGGATATGCCACAAACAAGACGCAAGTGGCGGTAACCCTGGGAGGATTGTCGGTTGAGATTCGGCAGAGTGAGGTTAGTGCCTGCTTGTTGTTTGTTTTGTTTGTTTTTTATTATTTCAGTTCGTTGCCTCAACAGTACAAAGTACAAATATCAAGAGGGACGAACGAAAAGAGAAAATAAAACAGAGCGGAGAGGAAGATGCAACTGAAAGGAAAGGAAAACTGAGAGAAACGGAGAAGGCTGGCTGGTGCCAATGATTCATTGTAGAGGCGACGGTTCGATACCGGAATGGCTTGACAGCCAAATTTGTATAGACCCTAACCGATCATCAGCGTTGATTGTTCACTCGAAATATGTTTGTGGAAGGAAACTGGCCTGTTGAAGTTTGCTCTGAGGCCAGAGTCAATCGAACTGAGCCACTCCTTTGTGTTGACCCATTGCCTCCAAGTTGCCCAATTTTTCGCTTCAAATCAGAGGTGGCTCCAAACCGGACACGTTTTAGAGTGCACGTCAAGTTCACTCTGGGTCTGAAATTAGGTAATTGCTATCGCTCCACGACGGCCAGTACAGAGTAACAATAAGCCTTGTGTGTGCTTCCATTAGTTTTGATTGGTATGCGGTGCTTTATTGGCGAGAGGCAAGCCGCTGTTTACCTGCGACACAAAGTTGATTTTTCGAAAGTCGTAAAACTCAAGTCGCAGTGGGAAGCAACACGACAAAAACTCAAATGCTTGGTATGGCGCTTCTGGTCATCGCAGAGCCATGGAATTTTGGCGCTGAGTAAAACACATCGTAGTCTCACTGTGACATACGTTTTCTAATCAAAATACCAAGAGAGGAAGTGAATATTGGGACCATTCCGGTTTGCAACCTATGTCCTATTTGAAATCGTCGCCTCCAGAGATCTCTACAGGGAGGTTCCAGTTTGTCCGAAACAGAACAGCTGATTCATGCGTACATGTATGGTTTCCAGAAGAATATTTGCGAAATTTAGGGGGTTCCTCAGAACCTCCACCCCCCGATCCACCCCTGCCTCGACTGAGAACAGAACTTTGCAGCGTTGGTTGCACCTACTTGACACACCAAGTCAGTGTGCGGTATTGTGCTTCATGTGAATAAATTCAACTTGTTTGCGGGCCTCGCTGCCTGCTTTTGAAGGTGTAATGCAACGGTTGAGCTTGAAAATGTTCAGTGGTCAGATAAATCAAGTAAAAAGTAGCCCAGCACAGATCCGCAGTGGAAGTCAACAAGCATTGTGATGACGTGCTTTCCTCCTTTTTCAGATTGAACTTAGATACCTGCATAATGGTAGACCTGTTCAAAGTATTGTCGCCATACCGCATGGCCTGCGGAGCAACCGCTTTCAGAACGTCGCCATCGGTGTATGCCCCTACGCCGGTGTGGTGACGTTGTACTACAACTGCCTGCGCCTCGTCAAGGGGCAGCTTGCCTCTCCTGGTGATTGCATCACTGGACATGACATGGATGAAGCCAGGGTCTGCGTTCCCGACACGCCCGCCGTACGGGCCGTCGTTATGGTGAGTTAGAACAGCTACATGTACTCACCAAATACACATGGTGTCCTGTCTTGCTCAAGACTAATGGGCTAATCGTTAATGGGGTTTCTCGGCACTTGTGCCAGTGGTTGTGAGACGTATCTCCTCACCTCCACCGTTGGGCACTGCATCTTCCGCTAGGGTTTACCGGGTGTTAGCGGCCGTCGTGAGTTCCCTTTGGGAACGGACACGATAATTTACTTACTTCACTTTACTGTCTTGCTCAATCCCATTCTCTAACCCGGAAGTGGAGCGCCAGGATCAGCCACGGATCAGCTTACAGCTTATCCTCAGTTCTCTGCTGGGCTATGCATACTGTACATGCCGTCCACAATAGTCAACATTACTTCGAGAAAGTCGAATGACATCAGTGACAAAATGGTTTTACGAGCTTCATATTGCTGCATGATGATTAGAGCCGCAAAGCTCTACACTGTACACATGGAATAGTGCCGCTACTCTTGACCAACGATCACATTCCTGGCCGTATTTTCATTTTCTCATTTTGCGTCTTTTCTGTTCCCTTGCAGAAAACGCCCGAGAAGGTAAGTAATGTGTACTGGCATCTATTCTGTTTTTCACCCTTCTTTTAAGCCTCACGTGTGTACCATCGGCATAGCAGTGCTCTCTGGTGAACATCCATCTACTCTACCGTAGGCGCTGGATATACTTTTGAGCGCCCTGGCAAAGTACCCTTCAGGCTTATTTATAATTATCCAGTCTGGCTTCTGGCTCACGCGTACTAGTACATGTACCAGATTTTATCTTATTTCTGTGTTTCATTGAACATTTCTGTGTTTCATTGAAAAGTCCAGACGGCTAAAAAACAAAGAACACAAAAAGCAGAAAAAAACAGTACAACCGTGTGCGTTTTCCTTCTTCTGTTTTTGCTTTGGCAGAAGGTGTATGCAAACGTGCAATCCTTTCCGCATGCGTACCCAGTGAAGTGCCGTTTCCCCACTCTGTGTTCTGTAGAGAGTAAGTATCACTGTTTTAAGCTGACTGCAGTGTAGATCCAACCCTTTCCTGACACATCCCGGAACTCTGTGGTTGTTTTTAGAAAGTGTCCGCCCGGGCATGCACAGAAACTGATATTAAAAATAAATAAAAAGAGGCACATAATTATGTCTGCACCGGTGAGCTCGCCCGCCTGGGAAGCGGCCTATCTTTAAAGACCGCATCTAAAGAACTGGCATATGTATGTGGCCTGCAGGCACTTGAGTAAGGTTGGAAATCTAGGAATGGAGTGTAATGGAGTGTAGTGGGTATTTTTGCATCCAAGTACATGTACTGGGCTTTACCAGGCAGTACCAGGTAGGCACAGTGGGTTGGTCAAAGACCATGATTAAGATACGAGAGGTACCTGGCTCAAGTCCTGCCTGGGAGCGGTTTTTCCAGCCGTGCTGCTACCCACAGTCAACTGGGAATTTGTGGCCAGGCACAAGGAGTACATGGATGAGGCTAATGAGGTTTCTCGGCGCTTGTGCCAGTGGTTGTGATACTTATCCCCTCACCCCCACCGTTAGGCGCTGCATCTTCCGCTAGGGTTTGCCAGTGTTAGCGGCCGTTGTGAGTTCCCCTCAGGGCCGGACACAACAATGTACTTATTACTTACTGGGTGTTGGCATAGTTACATGCAGGCTCGATGTGCAATGACTATTCAACACTAGGTTTGCAGAAAGCACAGCACTGATTTCTCCCGACAGACAGTTCATCTGGCAGATCACAGGCTGTGACTTGATTGTAGCGTTTAAAAAATGTCATGATGAATAAGTGAAGGTGTGTTTCCTACTCTTCGTTGCAGAGAAAAGCATCAGTGACTTGTCAGCACTGGTAATGAATGTAAGTTCCCCGCTGGACCTCCCCTCCCCCCCCCCCCCCCTTCTCATGCCTGGGTGATATCAAGCATATAGGCACATGAAAGGATGCATGGCACTAATAATGCACACTCGTACCGTGCTAAAGTGAGAATGGCGAAATCTCAGCTTGTCATCTGGACCTTCCTACTTTTTACAGTGCAGTCATTTGACTCACACAATGTGCAACACCATAGGAACACCATAGGAACACCATAGGCATAGGTATTTTTTAAGCATTACCATCTGACATACATACATGTAGCGTCCTGTAGTTTCACGGCATCACCCCCGACACTTTTCTTTGGTTTCGTACTCAACTGTCCTTCCTCACCAAAGCTTCTATCCACTAATATGAGTTTCTTCATTCACACACTCTAACCCATTCCGTGACCTCGCCATTTCCTTCTTGGTGGCGTGTGAATTGTGGATTTCAGATGACCAGCCTCGTCACTAACCTCGTCCACGAGAGGAGTAAGTATGCTGCACAAGTACAGCAGCTGACATCGCAGGTAGCAAACATTACCCAACACTACGACAAGACCGTGAAGCAACTGGCATCAAGGTGCGCCTTTGGCAACAAGTTTGTTGCTCCCGGCAACTTCACGGACAACTGTCAAAACTGCCAGTGCCAGGTAAGGTGATCTAGGTTCCATGTTATTCACATGTGTTACCTCACCTACAGGGCTAGTCAGAGAAATCCAACCTCATGAATAAAGCAGCGTCGCGTTCGAGTGCACCGACCAGTATGTGTAGTCGTCAGGCGAAATAGCACGTCATAGTACATTTGAGATCAGCGGGAAGAAGATGACGACGTCCACTAATTTAGTATCTGTGCACACAAATCTGCTGTGTGTGTTACTCTGTGTGTCAGCTATGGCATCATCGCCTGTGGTTCCATGCCTAGCATGTACGTCTGAACCATCCTGCAAAGTTTGAATGACGTAGGTTGAGCGATCGCTCCGCGAAACATACTTTTTGAAATTCTCTTTATAGTATATCTTTCACCATTGAAATTTCGAATTTCTTCGAATTTTTTGCTGAGAGGGTTGGCTTGCAACCTCGATATGGCTTGTTCCAGGCATGCTTTGGAGCCATCGCCTGTTGAAGTAGTGGCGGGGATCTGCCCTGCAACTGCTACAACAAAAAATGATTCGATCTGAGAAAGGGTGAGACCGCGAATCTCGGTTGAATATTGAGTATTTCAAGCCTTTTCACGACAAAGATGGAGTTCTTTTTGGAGATGGACGTCGCGGCAAAGGACATGGTATCCGACTTCTGGCGTCTGGTGAAGCCAGGGATCATTTGTCCAGTCAGGTCGGCAGCCTAACCGTCGGTAAGCTTGTGTTTGGATCCCGTTCTGCTCGATGTGGTAGATCACAAACAATTTGATATCGCACAAATTGATCTCAGCATCGTGCGTACGGTATTTTATATTCAGAAAATCCCAAAGTGTCTCTGTGTGGCCGTCCCATGCCACGAGAAACTCCAATCAGGCTCCTATGTCCTCTGCCTTCATTATTGAATGTCCACTTCGTTTGAACAACGAACACAACAATCGAGGACGGCTTTGCCGCTGAATGAAAAATACAGCTATACTGGAGCTGAAAAAAAGAAGAAAAAAACGTGCTCAGGATGAGACTCGAGTACACGCATACTCTCCCAGCAGGTGAAACGCAATTTTTTGTGAAAAATGCGTGTCGCCGACTGACCAGTAATTTCGCCTGACGGCCAGGGCAGTGTAGTGCCAGGGCAGTGTAGTGCCCGGGCAGTGTAGTGCCAGGGCAGTGTAGTGCACAGACCAGTATGTGTAGTGCCAGGGCAGTGTAGTGCCAGGGCAGTGTAGTGCTAGGGCAGTGTAGTGCACAGACCAGTATGTGTAGTGCCAGGGCTGCGAAGCGCCCGGCAATGCTATATATTCATGAGGTTGGATTTCTTTGGCCAGTACAGTACTAGTACTGTAGTTCAGTACTAGTGCTGTAGTTCAGTACGGTAGTGTTACATTGTTGGTGGCAACCAGACCACAATTTGCATGCAGTGCTCCAACAAAACATCTCATTGTTGTTCAAGTTTGCTAACCACACACACACACACGTCTTGCAAACTTCAACCAGTAATGAGTAGCACAACGCTTGGAGGCCATCGTCGCTACTATTTGCGCCATCCTATGATGTTTGGCCAACCTCGCGATGTTTGTTTATGTTGAAGAAAAACATAGGAAAGGCTACCGTGTATTCACTAAGCACAATGATCAAGCTACTGTACTTCCTTACATCAGTGTAAGCGCATGTGCTTATAAGTGAACACTATTTGTGAAGCACTCTGGAGCTGAATATACCACTAAGCATTGTGATAACACCATTGTTTAAGACAAAGACAAGCCTTTTGGCTTTATTGCACATACAAGCGCATGTGCTTCTATCCGGACATGTTTACACTGCAAAAACAATTTTTGCAGCAAATGTTTGCTTGTATGCACATGCGCTTATATGTGGGGAAGTACGATAATTTGTACGTCCCAGAACCAGTAAATGTAGTCAGTGAATGATTAATTCCGTCTAACTCTGAAGAAAAACAAGTTTGTGAGGTCAATAACATCGTCCAAGAATGCTGAAATCTGTCGAACGGCTAAGCAAATTTCCTTTAGCCCCCGTCCCTCACACAAGCAAGTCAACAAAGAGGCATTTTTGGATTGAGGGGTGCTGGTTTCGAAACAACTGGTGTGAAGCTCAAAGTAGAGCTGCTGTTAGCCCAAAGTAGAGCTGCTGTTAGCTCAAAGTAGAGCTGCAATACTAAATGGATGTAATATAGCTAAATGCAGAGCCGCAGCAAATAGCTAAATAACACCAGTTGTGAGAGTGGACCCGATCAGTGGATACGATAATTATAATGATTGTGTGAATAAGTTGGATAGGGAGGGATGGTGGGAAAAGAAACACTGCGGAAGCACGATCTGCTGTCTGGAGGAACGCAACAGGGCAAGCAAGATTTGTTTTTCTTTTCAGCAAAACGGGCTGGGTGCCATTTGCGATTACGCAGTAAAGCGAAGCGCATGACGTCAGTCTTGAAGGCAGTACCAAGCAATGCAGCGCAGTGTGTGCGCTAGTTCGGATTGTTGCTGACGAGTACTAGCACCGCTAGTACCCCATTAGTTCGGAATTCAATTTGAGCTGTTTTTACATTAGATTTATCAATCCACCATGTACACAGATTGGGCAGGCAGGCATACTGTAAAACCGGAAATTTTCGGTGGAGATTTGTTTTTGGGAACTTCGGTCTTCGGTACAGGTAATCTTTACCTACCTAAAATAAAACGTGACCTAAAATTCGAAAAGCCATGCCACACAGTGTGCAAGATGGATTTTTGGATCTGGAAAACTGGTTGACCGAAATTTTCACGCTACCGAACTGTTGATTTTGGAAAACACCGAAAATATTACACCACCGGCTGAACATTCCCGGTTTTACAGTAGTGGAATGGTGTGAGGCAATCCCTAAGAAAAAGAGGGTACTAGGTTCAATTCCTGATTGGAAGCGGAAGGATTTTTCCGACCGTGTTGCAACAGCCGGCACTTTATTGATAGCTTGCATACCGTCCTACCGGTAGGACCCAAGAAATCGAGCTGCAAAAGTGCTTTTGGTTGAGAATTTTTTTGAAATAATTGTTGAGATGAGGTCTTTGTCAGGCAAAGTAATGGCGCAAAATGCAAGGCTATGTCCAGTGCATTGCGTATGCGCAATTTTATCGATTGCCAAAATGGCCGCACGTAATCCTGTCGGTGCGCTAGCAACTCTGTCCAAAGTGAATTTTGACCATGGCACATCAATTGTGGTGAGGTCCTAATGTTTTTATCAGCTTGCCAAGGCTGTGGAATGCATTATTCCATACTCCGTTTCCATGGTTACCATGGGTTGTTACCATGGAATTTTGTAGTATGCCTCGTGCGATCACGTCTAAAATTTGTGGACTCCTTCATTAGCCCCTTAGCAACAGTTTAGGGTCAAGTTTTAGGTCATGCAGCATGCCTGTGTATGATGGTCCCACCAGTAGGTCCTACCGGTAGGACCGAGGTCTATGCAAGCTATCATTATGTACTAATAATCCTGAAGAAAAGCCCCAGTTAACCCTGATTGTGCCCTCATCATCATCTTCATCATTATAACATTTGCGATCTTCACATGTTGTGTGTTCTGCGGCCAGAATGGGCATGTCCAGTGCACTCCAGTTGTGTGCAGTTGCACGGAGGGGCAATCACCTGCCGAGGTACACTCCGTTGTCCCGGCTGATCCGCTGCAAGGAATTTGCTGTCCTGCTTGCTGAGTTGCTGGTGAGTGTTCATCTTGCTTAAAAAAATAAACGTTACAAGAACACTATTCAGTTTTTGACCCTTTTCCGACTGAACTCAATGCATACAGAGAATTTTACACTCCATTTTTTACCTTGAATTGGACGTAGATTTGGTTTCCCTTGGACAATTGCCATCATCTTGGGCTTTGGAGTACTAAGAAAGTCAATTTCACAGGTGTACATGTACATGACATTGTACTAAGGTACACACACCTGAGAGGAATCAAAAGCGTTACTAAGGTATGGACATTGTCCTTTTCTGATAGAGCCGGGAAGATAGCAATAGTCACGGAGCATGGTTGTGGGAGGTGAAATCCAGATCCATGGAACGCTGGCCGTATCTCGGGCTTTACATACTGTGCCCTCTCTGTCCTTGTCTATCTATCTCTCTCTCTCTCTCTCTCTCTCTCTCTCTCTCTCTCTCTCTCTCTCTCTCTCTCTCTCTCTCTCTCTCTCTCTCTCTCTCTCTCTCTCTCTCTCTCTCTCTCTCTCTCTCTCTCTCTCTCTCTCTCTCTCTCTCTCTCGCTCTCTCTCTCTCTCTCTCTATTTATCTATCTATCTCTATCTATCTATCTTTCTCTCTTGGGTCAAGGTTCTGCATGTTTGTATTTGTGCAGTGCTTGAATGCTCTACAATCTCATCAATGATGCCTGTGTGTGTGTGTGTGTGTGTGTGTGTATGTGTGTGTGCATGCACGCGTGTGTGTATTATGTTTGTTACTTTCTATAGTTGTCGACAACATGCAGTCACGGTGGGGCACACGGTGGCAATATCAGTCCCAGCATCATGTTGTACTTGTGTCAGCATGTTGTTGCAAGGCCTGATGTTGCAAGGCCTGATTTCCCATCATCGGGCCTTGGAATGTCCCAGGCGCAATGCACATTCTCTCTTCCTTCTCTCACTTACACTGTCTCTATTTCCATAAACCCCTCCAGTCCCACGCACGCAGATTTTCCGCGGCACCCTATGCTTTTACACGTAGTACATACGCAGCTGAAGTGAATTCCTCCACCCACCTTTGCCCTTTTTTCCAGTGTATTATGGACACATCCTGGTTGGACATTTTTTGTCACCATATTGTCTGTTTTTGAACTGACGTGGCCAAAGGATTATGGTCCGGCCAATACACTAATATGGTGTAGCAGAATGCTGCTGCATATTGCCGGAGACCTCTGCCATTGCGATAATTTAGAGTTGCTGAGTAAATTCTTCATCTGGTTGGACTCTGTAGGACTTGGGCATGTAGGACTTGGGCAAGTAGGACTTGGACAAGTAGGACTTGGGCAAGTTGGGGTTTAAAGTACAAGTAATAGAATCACAATTCGCATGTGTTCTTTCGGGAGGGGGGGGGGGGGGGGGGGTTAATCATAACAAAATAATAATAAAGATCAAGGTGGTAGCCAAATGATAGAAATATTTGAAATAACGTTACAGTACTTGAATCATGTCGTCAAGCACATACGTAATTGTTACGTTGCATGGGCAATCAAGCACAAGTATCCTATGACAGGCTATGTGAGGCTCCAGAAATGGAAAACATTGCTGAGTTTTAGTTGCATCCGAAGTATTATAATGTGCATGGAGGCGACTCCACTGATGGGCTAATGCCTGAGTGTGAGGCTCAGAATGGGTATAGTGGTTGACTATTGAAAGGTAGAAGTTAAAAAATAGACACAAAAACATCCAGCGGAAGCTGAAACCGTTTTCACCCACTGAGCATCATAAAAAAAGTGAATTATCAGAAAAGCTATATTATGGATTCTTTGCAACTGCAAATGGTACCAGTCCCAAAAAGACAGAGTATCTGACACAATTCAGTCAGAGCTGATATAATCCATGATAATGTTGTTATGACCTGCACCGTCGTAGTCGTCAGAGTAGCGTGATGACAGGTCATATAGCGGGCGCTCAAACAAGCTAACATTACACTCGTTGAACTTCAGCCACACAGCTTCCATGTCGGATACATCTGGTGATGCCAGCAGCAGCCTTACACCAAGATCCGTAATCTGATTGTTTGCCAGTGTGATGCGCTTCAGTGTGGGGATGTCCTTCAGCACATCAACGAAGGTAGCAACCGTGCCATCTGCTATCCGATTACCAGCTAGGTTGATCCACTTCAGGCTTGTGTGATGACGCAGTGACTCCAGCACATCTGAGCCAATCTCATCTGTCATGCCGGTGTTGGCGAACGAGAGGAAGCGCAGATTTCGGCACTTTGGCAAGAGACTGCAGAACTCCTGGAATTCAGGACTGTGACGGTCGATATCTGTAAAGACAGGGTTGACTTCGATAATTAACGCGCGCACAGCAGACTGGGGCATGGCCAATGCCTGCAACACTGCAGTGACACCGGCCATCTTAATTAGATTGCGGGACAGGTTGATGTACTGAAGGCTTGAGTTGCGGGCAAGGCCCTCTCTTGAAAGCAATGTCACTCCAACATCAGTCATTCTGTTTTGCGTCACGTTGAGATAGGGAAGATCCTGGCCACTGGCAAGATACTCGGCTAGTTGTGGTAATACCTCCTCACGTGCATAGCCGAGTAGGAATCCTCCGTCCTGTTCTATCGCAGCTGAAATGCGCCCTTCTTGCACGTTGCCTGCGTACATATGATAGCTGCAGATGTCGATGACGTCTTGGCCCATCGGTACTGATTTCTCGAGATCGATCAGAAATTGCCGGCCAATGTCATTTCCGCTCAACGAGATGTATAAAGTCGGACATGCCGGGCTGTTAGGGTCGGCTGAACACTGGTTTTCATACTCCCGCCGTCCTCGGAATAACTGTTGGAAGCCACTGGCAATATCCGGGTCCAGTTGGTTGTTAAGCAAGCTCAGATACTCCATTTCATGACAGCCAGGCAGTGCAGAGAGAAGCATCTCTACTTCGTTGTTCGGTAACAAATTGTCATTGACCCAGAAGTTGACCAAATTCGGCAGCTGTGCAACGAGAGACACTAGGTCTTCTCCAGACCCTGCTGCCAAACTGCATTGGCTGATACTCAGCCCATGGAGGTGTTCGCATGTCTTCAGTGTGCTTGCGAAAGCAGCAAGGCCGGCGTTACCCAGGTCGCAGCCATGTATGTACAGTCGCTTGATGCTGGCGTGCTGCAGGCATCGTGACAAAGAGGCGCCGTCACGTCGACCGTGAGTCAGCCTGGCGTTCCGCATATCCAGCAGCACTGGGTTGTTCCGTGTTGATTGCGATAGTTCTGAGGCAATGACCTCAAGTGATGAGCCTCCCACATCATTCCCAGTGATGTTCACTTCCACCGCACGGTCTAGGATTTGAGCCAGCTGGACAAAGTGATCGTGAGAGAGATTGCAATGGGACAGCACAAGATTCTTCACATCATGGACAAGCTGCATTGTAACACAGATTGCCATCACATCCACCGAGTCCAGATGTTCACCGTCCAAGTCAATGCCATCCGACGTCAGGCAAGATGCCGCCGCCACGTAACAAGCTGTACGCAGATCATCGGCAGATAAGCAGTCGTCATTGGTTGTGATTGTCTCGCCTTCTAGAAGAGTGAGTTCATTCTCCAGCAAACACTGCATCAGGAACAGATGAAGTTTCTTTCGGCGTCGGTGGGTGTTGGTGCGTGGTGTTGCTGACCAAACCATTCTCAAAACCGTGGACAAATGCTCATACCTCACCGACCCACATAGGAACTTCCAGAAGGGCCAGGAGTCTTCATCAACACCGATACCTTCCACACACCCAGCAACGACACTGACAAACTCAAGATTGACGCTGGCTGATCGGGCTGCACACCATTCTTGTACGGTAGCATGGATCAAGGAGAAGCAGTCGATGAGTTCGGCGCAAACAGGCTCGATGCTAGCGCTTGTCACAAGACCCAGGTCAACACACACCGACAGAGCATTATCTGATAGAGATGAATGTGCAAACGACAGCTCATTCGCACACAGGCCATCAAGGCAGAGGTCATATAGCTCCTGCAGTGCTTGGATCAACCGGACAGCATGTGGATCACAGCCATCAGCTGTGACATCGGCTACATGTTTCTCCAGTTGATACTCCAAGACGCTCCTGATGCTGACTTTCTCTCCACGATGGAACGTTCTGCCACCGTGTAACTGGCTGTAGACATCTTCAGCTAGAGATACGTTGCCAAATTTGCCAAATTTCTTCTTCCTTCTCTCCTCTAGTTTGACAACTGTAGAGTAAAGGAACTGAGTGTAGAACGACGTAACACTGCGTGGAAGAGACAATGTGTCGGAGAACTGCTGACAAAGGAGTGCTGCCAGGAGAGGAGTGTTCTGGATTGCTTTCTTCAAAGCCAGGCTGGATGTTTCTGCCAGCTGCTGAACACAGTTCTTTGCCTGGTCTCGGTCGAGGTGCTTGAAGCAGAACTCTTTCAATTGTGTTTCGCTGAAACCGGTGAGTCGGAAGCATAACGTACACAATGGGACAAGGTCGTAAGCTAGCTGGCATGGCCGACTTGTTACTATGACGGTAGCATCAGGGAGGCGACTCGGCATTGCGTTGCTGTCATCATCATCGCTGTTGTTTTTAATCAGTGCCAGTGCGGCTGAAGATGCATGAAATCCAGGACCTGCTTCATCAACGCCATCAAAGATAACCAGCACCTCTGCTGAATGAGTGGCGAGGTATTCCATCACCAGATGACTCTCATCCGCTGTGAAGCTTTTTAATCCCAACAGGACAATCCAGTCTTCAGTTGTCACTCGCTCCACACTGCGACATGGGATGTAGAACACATACTTGAACTGCCGTAGCTCTGTCCTCTCCTTCTCCAGAAACTCAGAGAGTATTTTACGGCAGACTGTGGTTTTGCCTTGACCTGCTCCACCAATCAGCATACATCTCTTTACCAGCACGTCTTCTGCACTATCCGTGCTAGTTGCTGCGGAGGCAGCGTCTCCACTATTTGCACTTTCTCTGCTGATAGCACCACTGTAGCTTTTCATCAGCAGTTGCTTAGGGTGCTCTAGACAAAATGTCTTCCCGCGTTTCTCCACTTCTCGTCCTTGAAGCACCTTGGTATTGCTGTCACTTCGATGGTGTCTGTGAATTGGTGAGCGTAGAGCTTCTTGTTGGCTCACAGCTTGCATGGGTATGAAGCACGTCTTGGTGTCGGTGACAAGATTGTGCAGAGACACATTGTCAGCTCTCTCGCTAACTCGTACACATGTACGGCGTAGTTTTTCATCCAAGCGGTTCAGGCACTGTTCCAGCTTCTTCTGTTTCGTACCCAGTCGTCTCTCATACTCCACCACCACTTGATGGACTTGCTCCGACAAACTTAACCCTTCCAGGTAAAGCTGGCAATTTCCCAGATCTGCTAATTTCCCTCCAACTTTCTCATATATCCTGGCTTCAGTCTCCACTCTGTCAGCAGTGTTTTTTCGCCCTATATCTCGAAGCACTTCACAGAGTTTGGGGAAAACACCAACACCCTTCTTGCCACGGATAGCGACTAACCGACGTAACAATATATCCACTTGCTTGTGTCCATCTTTCTCACTTCTGATTTCGGACACGGCCGCATCTCCGCCAGTGAAAACTCCATCGCTGATAAGTCTATCCAGCAGATCATCTACACAATTGTGTAATCGCTCTTTCAGCCATCCTCGCAGATAATTCAGTGCCTTCACCTCGTTGCCGAACATAACAGGGATAGGTAATGGCTAACTACTAGACTGATAGCACTGAAGTAACTAGGTTTGACACTTCACCCTCCATCTAATTTCGCAGGAACGAAACATTGGAAATAGCGGTTACTAGCTGGAAAGGTCGCATACGCAAGCCACACTGTAGCGAATCATAATAGTGCGCATATCTCAGTGACCATGTCTAACTGGGGACTCTGTTTCATCCAAGCTACTCCGGGAAGGTGGCTCTATTCTGTTTTGGTTTTCTGAGTTTTGAACTCTTCGCTTTCACCGTTTGAAATTATTTGAATCCACACGGCGATTTCCTGGATGGAAAGTCCGGGACTGAAGTCTGAATCGTGAATAATAATGCTGTAGTACACATGTAGCATTGTAGGCATGTTGTAGATCTAGTACTAGTAGACTACTACTCGGCTGTTTCTTGCCTAGTACTGAGTAGTAGTAGTCTACTACACATACTTCACACCCGGTTCTGCGCAGCCTGCTGTCTCTGGCCTTGTCGTTGACCTAACTGTAGTCTGAGTGTAGACCATGCCTTGTGACGGTCGGTCGTTGTGTGTAGTAAATGACCGGTATTTTTCTACTCAGACCAGAGATTCATCCAGGCGCGTAGGACCGCCATTGGCGGTGGTCCGGGGGGTCCTCCCCCCGTATTTTTTTGATTATGGTGCAAAATCCTGCATTCTGGGCACATTTGCAGTTTTGGCATTGTTTTACTATGGTACATGGTGGTCGTGGTCGGGCGAAAAAATGGTCCGGCCAGAGCGGCTGCTACGCCCCTGTCATCTGGTTGGGCTCTCTATACTAGTCATGTAGCCATAGGACTTGGGCAAGTTAGTTGTGTAATAGAATCACAATTCGCATGATTGTGTTCTTTCGGAATGGGGGGGGGGGGGGGTTAATCATAACAAAATAATAATAAAGATCAAGGTGGTAGCCAAATGATAGAAATATTTGAAATAACGTTACAGTACTTGAATCATGTTCAAGCACATACGTAATTGTTACGTTGCATGGGCAATCAAGCGCAAGTATCCTATGACAGACTATGTGAGGCTCCAGAAATGGAAAACATTGCTGAGTTTTAGTTGCATCCGAAGTACTACGATTATGATGTGCATGGAGGCGACTCCACTGATGGGCTAATACCTGAGTGTGAGGCACAGAATGGGTATAGTGGTTGACTATTGATAGATAGAAGTTGAAAAATAGACACAAAAACACCCAGCGAAAGCTGAAACCGGTTTCGCCCATTGAGCATCATAAGTGAATTATCAGAAAGGTATGGGGGATTCTTTGCAACTGCAAATGATACCAGTGCTGAAAAGATGCACAGTAGCTGACAAAATTCAGTCAGAGCTGATATACTCCATGATAATGTTGTTAAGACCTGCACCGTCGTAGTCGTCAGAGTAGCGTGATGACAGGTCATATAGCGGGCGCTCAAACAAGCTGACATTACACTCGTTGAACTTCAGCCACACAGCTTCCATGTCGGATACATCTGGTGATGCCAGCAGCAGCTTCACTCCGTCATCCGTAATCTGATTGTTTGCCAGTGTGATGCGCTTCAGTGTGGGGATGTCCTTCAGCACATCAACGAAGGTAGCAACAGTGCCATCTGCTATCCGATTACCAGCTAGGTTGATCCACTTCAGGCTTGTGTGATGACGCAGCGACTCCAGCACATCCGAGCCAATCTCATCTGTCATGCCGGTGTTGGCGAACGAGAGGAAGCGCAGATTGCGGCACTGAAGCAGCAGAGACTGAAACGCCTGGTAATCACGACCGCTACGGTCAACGTTCTCAAAGACGGGATTGAAGTCGATGATGAGAGCTCTTACCGTGGACTGAGGCACCGATACCGCTCTAAGTACGGCAACTATTCCACCAAGCCGGATGGCATTCAGGGACAGGTTGAAATACTGGATGTGAGAGTTTCTTGCCAGGCCTTCTGTGGCCAACAGTGTGACTCCGCTGTCGGTCATTTGGCTCTGAGTGACGTTCAGATAGACAAGGTCATTGTCGCTGGCAACGTACGCGGCCAACGCAGGCAATATCTCCTCCCTGGCGTACCCCAGCAGGAATCCTTGAACGTGCGCGAGCAGGTCGTTAACACTTTGCTCCTTCACCTCTCCGTTCTCTATGCGGAAGCTGGAGATGTGAACGACGTCATCTCTCATCGTCGTGGACTGCACCAGATCTTCCAGCATCTGCCGGCCAATATCCTTCCCACAGAGCCACAGGTGTATACTGGGAAAGTGTGGGGCAGAATCAGTGGCAGACTTTGCCTTCTCGTTACGGCGTCGCTCTTGAAAAAGCCGTTGAATACTACTGAACACGTCCACATCTATTGGATTGTTGTCCAGTACCAAGTTTTCCATGGCATGACATTCCTGTACGGCTGAGAGCAATGAGTCAACCTCATCATTACCCAACATATTGTCATTAACCCACATGTTCACCATGCGAGGAGCTTGCTGGAGGATCATAATGAGATGCTCAGTACTTCCTTTGCCTAAACAACACTGACCTATGCTCAACTCCCGCAGGTGCGGGCATGGTTTCAGCGTGCTTGCGAAAGCAGCAAGGCCAGCGTTACCCAGGTCGCAGCCATGTATGTACAGTCGCTTGATGCTGGCGTGCTGCAGGCATCGTGACAAAGAGGCGCCGTCACGTCGACCGTGAGTCAGCCCGGCGTTCCGCATATCCAGCAGCACTGGGTTGTTCCGTGTTGATTGCGATAGTTCTGAGGCAATGACCTCAAGTGATGAGCCTCCCACATCATTCCCAGTGATGTTCACTTCCACCGCACGGTCTAGGATTTGAGCCAGCTTGACAAAGTGATCGTGAGAGAGATTGCAATGGGACAGCACAAGATTCTTCACATCATGGACAAGCTGCATTGTAACACAGATTGCCATCACATCCACCGAGTCGAGGTGTTCACCGTCCAAGTCAATGCCATCCGATGTCAGGCAAGATGCCGCCGCCACGTAACAAGCTGTACGCAGGTCATCGGCAGATAAGCAGTCGTCATTGGTTGTGATTGTCTCGCCTTCTAGAAGAGTGAGTTCATTCTCCAGCAAACACTGCATCAGGAACAGATGAAGTTTCTTTCGGCGTCGGTGGGTGTTGGTGCGTGGTGTTGCTGACCAAACCATTCTCAAAACCGTGGACAAATGCTCATACCTCACCGAGCCACACAGGAACTTCCAGAAAGGCCAGGAGTCTTCATCAACACCGATACCTTCCACACACCCAGCAACGACACTGACAAACTCAAGATTGACGCTGGCTGATCGAGCTGCACACCATTCTTGTACGGTAGCATGGATCAAGGAGAAGCGGTCGATGAGTTCGGCGCATACAGGCTCGATGCTAGCGCTTGTCACAAGACCTAGCTCCACACACACCGACAGTGCATGATCAGATAGAGATGAATGTGCAAACGACAGCTCATTCGCACACAGGCCATCGAGGCAGAGGTCATATAGCTCCTGCAATGCTTGGATCAACCGGATAGCATGCGGATCACAGCCATCAACTGTGACATCGGCTACATGTTTCTCCAGTTGATACTCCAAGACGCTCCTGATGCTGACTTTCTCTCCACGGCGGAAGGTTCTACCACCATGTAACTGGCTGTAGACATCTTCACCTAGAGATACGTTGCCAAATTTCTTCTTCCTTCTCTCCTCCAGCTTGACAACTGAAGAGTAAAGAAACTGAGTGTAGAATGACGTAACACTGCGTGGAAGAGACAGTGTGTCGGAGAACTGCTGACAGAGTAGTGCTGCCAGGAGAGGAGTGCTCTGGATTGCTTTCTTCAAAGCCAGGTTGGATGTTTCTGCCAGCTGCTGAACACAGGCCTTTGCCGCGGCCTGGTCTCGGTCAAGATGCTTGGAGCAGAACTCTTTCAGTTGTGTTTCGCTGAAACCGGTGAGTCGAAAGTATAACGTACACAATGGGACAAGGTCGTAAGCTAGCTGGCATGGCCGACTTGTTACTATGACGGTAGCATCAGGGAGGCGACTCGGCATTGCGTTGCTGTCATCGTCATCGCTGTTGTTTTTAATCAGTGCCAGTGCGGCTGAAGATGCATGAAATCCAGGACCTGCTTCATCAACACCATCAAAGATAACCAGCACCTCTGCTGAATGAGTGGCGAGGTATTCCATCACCAGATGACTCTCATCCGCTGTGAAGCTTTTTAATCCCAACAGGACAATCCAGTCTTCAGTTGTCACTCGCTCCACACTGCGACATGGGATGTAGAACACATACTTGAACTGCCGTAGCTCTGTCCTCTCCTTCTCCAGAAACTCAGAGAGTATTTTACGGCAGACTGTGGTTTTGCCTTGACCTGCTCCACCAATCAGCATACATCTCTTTACCAGCACGTCTTCTGCACTATCCGTGCTAGTTGCTGCGGAGGCAGTGTCTCCACTATTTGCACTCTCTCTGCTGATAGCACCACTGTAACTGTTCATCAGCAGTTGCTTAGGGTGCTCTAGACAAAATGTCTTCCCGCGTTTCTCCACTTCTCGTCCTTGAAGCACCTTGGTGTTGCTGTCACTTCGATGGTGTCTGTGAATTGGTGAGCGTAGAGCTTCTTGTTGGCTCACAGCTTGCATGGGTATGAAGCACGTCCTGGTGTCGGTGACAAGATTGTGCAGAGACACATTGTCTGCTCTCTCGCTAACTCGTACACATGTACGGCGTAGTTTTTCATCCAAGCGGTTCAGGCACTGTTCCAGCTTCTTCTGTTTCGTACCCAGCCGTCTCTCGTACTCCACCACCACTTGATGTACCTGCTCCGACAAACTTAACCCTTCCAGGTAAAGCTGGCAATTTCCCAGATCTGCTAATTTCCCTCCAACTTTCTCATATATCCTGGCTTCAGTCTCCACTCTGTCAGCAGTGTTTTTTCGCCCTATATCTCGAAGCACTTCACAGAGTTTGGGGAAAACACCAACACCCTTCTTGCCACGGATAGCGACTAACCGACGTAACAATATGTCCACTTGCTTGTGTCCATCTTTCTCACTTCTGATTTCGGACACGGCCGCATCTCCGCCAGTGAACACTCCATTGCTGATAAGTCTATCCAGCAGATCATCTACACAATTGTGTAATCGCTCTTTCAGCCATCCTCGCAGATAATTCAGTGCCTTCACCTCGTTGCCGAACATAACAGCCTCAGGGATAGGTAATACTAATATTATCTAACTTACTACTAGACTGATAGTGCTTGTACTCTGAAATAACTAGGTTTGGCACGGTTTCACCTCCCTCCGCAGGAACGAAACATTTAGAAATAGCGGTTTCTAGCTGGAAAGGTCGCTTGCGCAAGCCGCACTGTAGCGAATCATAATACTAGTGCGCATATTTCAGTGAGCATGTCTAACCGGGCACTGCACTCAGTTCCATCCAAACTACGTCTACTCCGGGAAGGACAGGTGGCTCTATTCTGTTTTGGTTTTTTGAGTTTTGAACTCTTTGCTTTCACCGCTGCCGCTTGACTTTGAATGATCCCCACTCATTTCCTGGATGGAAAATCCAGGCCTGCACGTGCAGCTAGCTGCAGAGTTGTTTCTCGCCGCGCCGGCGCCGCGCGCCAGTGCAGTGCAGTGTTGTGTATGCAAGTGTCCTGTTATCGCGAGGGAGTAGTATTTTTACTACTCTCCGAGACTGAACCCGGCGTTCCCGCGCTTTTACATTCGATTTTTCTTGTGCTGAGCATCCATTCACGTTCACAGATTTATAAATCGATTATAACTGATAAAAGATTATTGAGTACGAGTATTCACAGCCACTCTTGTACTCGGGAGTTTCGTCCCTTTGAGGAGGATGGCTGACGGCTCGGGCGAAGCCATTGCCAAATTTACTGGCCATAAAGTGTCCAGCGTGAAATGGAGGCCCGTCCAGCGAGGTAGTTTGGTACCATCCAGTATTTTCGTCAGTGGCAGCTGGGATCAAAAGGTAGGGCAAAGCACTCTTTAGAGAGTATTATCTGCAGCTGATGTTATGCGAATGCGTGTGGATCCCAACGAAAAGAAATTAATATCCGGCATGAACGAGAATATTATACTGCATTGCTGTTTAGGTTTTTTCTAAGTACAAAGCCTCTTTTTATAGGCAAAAAAACAAGGGCAGAAATAGGAAATCATTTTTAGAGGAGCAATCCAGAGATGCAATCTAGCAGCCTCCTAACTACTTTGTACATGCAAAATTATTACCATCAAGTTGTCAGGGGTCTCAAGTCTTAGTTAGGCGTGTTTCTGCGACGACAACTGCATTCTCGCTGGTCGGATCGAGACCTCGTCTATCTGGCACCCCACAAACACATAATGCTGGACCAAAATTTAAATTAGCACAAAGCAGAGCCTTGCACGAATCCACGCCATGATTATAGCGTACTGCTCATTTCTCTTTTCAGAGACAGGAGCAGCCAGGTGGTGTGAAGAGTACAGGAAACCGAGAGTGTGCAGCTTGTGACTTTTTCTGCATGGGTGTCTGTCACGGCGAAATTCCGGGGTTACATCATAATTGGTGCAGATAAGCGGCTGCAAGTGCCGTAGTGCGTACAACTGCGCTGCAGTTGTGCAGAAAGAGATCCGCCTGTACGTACTGTATCACTAAAGTGATGTCATCGCAGAATTTCGCCGTGACACTAGCCCATCCAAGCTGTACACTCTGGGTTTCATGTACTCTTGGTGGTACTTGTAGGGCTTGTTGCAGCCTTCCCAGCACCACCACTGACCCACGTTACAACTGGGACGGAAGAATCCCGCTCAACCTCACTGGTTCTCTCCTCGTGTCACCTCTTTCTCTTCTCTCTCTGTCTCTCTCTCTCTCTCTTCCCTCTCTCTCTCTATCTAATCTATCTATCTAGCTCCTCTCTCTCTCTCTCTCTATCTATCTATCTTTCTTTATATCTTACTTTGAAGTACATAGAAATAGAGTTCTCCTTTGTCAGAGAGACATATTGAAAATGATTGCACTTTGCACTGTGCAGAATTGCAAAAGGTCCTTGTGTTACACTTGCAACAACTGTTGATCGGACACAACGCTTGCGTGCCATGTTGATGGGCGGGTAGTGTACACTTGACTACAGTGTTGTGGAGCAGGAGAATGTAAGTGAGCAATGGGCGTTCCCACTCACTTGATCACACTGCAACAGATGTGTGTGTTTGTGTGTGTGTGTGTTTGTGTGTGTGTGTGTGCTTGTGTGTGTTTGTGTGTGTGGTGTGTGTGTGTGTGTGGTTTTCTATTGTAGGATAATGTCGTGAGTGTATGGTCGACCGCGCAGAGGAATGGCGTTGCAAGTAATGAAGGCGCTGATGACCTTCAGGCAGTTCAGCAGCCAGAGCTAGTGACTAGCTGTCGGCATGATGGTGATGTCACAGATATACAGGTAAGAGACTGCTAAGGGGCTGTCCGAGGTTACCAATAATATTTTCGAAACGAAATGTTTTCGTTTGTGGGTGGGTGGGTTTGATGGTGTTTCGTTTTGAAAATAATTATTGAATGCTGATTGAGAATGCCCAGTTACTTCTGGATGTCGAAAATTGACATCAATATTTTATTGGAATTCGTTTTACCTGCAGAAAAGGTGGGTGGGTGGGTGGGTGGGTGGGGGCTGAAAAATACAAAAACTTTTCGTTTTGTAAAAACAATCGGTAACCCCGGACGGCCCCTAAGGGTGTATTAACTCAGTTACTGTGCACTGAAACCTGTCTAAGACGACCACTCAAGGGACCTTCAAAACGTGGTCTCTGTTACCAGGTGGTCTCCTTGTCCAGGGTCATTTGACTGGAAATAGCATCCCTTGGTCCTGGTTTTAGTGGTCTTTTAGAACAGGTGGTCGCCGTATCCGAGTGGTCGCCTTGACAGGTTTTACTGTACGACCAATGCACGCATCACCAGGAAGGCGAATATGCTGAATGTGTCGTGTTCCAGCAAGCTCATTCACGTAGAGAACCTGGCGACCCTGGCTTCCTAAATCTGGGCCTACATTGGTTTTTTACAATGCAAAACGAGTACATGACAAGTTCATTTCGTTCATTATGAGTGTGAGTTGTGATGAACTCGTCATTGAGCTGTACCATCCCAGCCACCTTTTAAAGTATATATTGTGTAAAGGGTTCATTTGCGCATGGTAATTATTTTTCAGGATAATTGCTTCTGTATCCAGTTCTTGCATTGCAATGGATGTTGAGAGTTGTTGAAAAGTGTAATGAAGTCACGTGTAGTCGTCGTCTTGTCCTGTTCTCTTGACTTCCTGCCATTGTTCTCTTGTTCCTATCAGGGTATCTTGCATTTCTTTTGAATAACTGTGTCTGAAAACCTTTATCTCTGTGCTGTGTGATTTTCTAGTATTTCGATGAGGAGCGATTCCTTGTGGCATCCTCTCAAGGTTCAGTGTCGTTGATGGCTCACCTCCCGCGTGATCAGGTCAGTGACACTGAAAGTGCATACTCTGTTATTTGCTTTTGTTGTTTGTCTCCCTGTATTTTTCTTTCTTCTTCCTTCCACACGCCATTTCTTTTCTCTCCCCCCCCCCCCCCCCCCCTCACTCTATCACTCTCTCTAATTCTCTGTGTGTTGATACACAGACTGCAATACAGTGTGTTCACCGATGGGAAGGCCTTCATCACTTTCAGTCCGGCATGCACTGTCCGTGCACTTCAATAGCAGTGGGCATGGACACTGTGGCTACGGTGGGCGAGGATGGCACCATCAACGCGCTACGCATCAACCGCTCACAGCCCATTTGGACTGCCGGTAAGTGCGACCTTTGCAGCACCCACTGCAGTACATGGGTGTGTGTGTGTAGCTTAACTTCCCTTGAAGCACTGTATACCGGTAATCTCATGACACTCACACGCTCATGCTATTGGCCACGTGTGCGCTGTGTTGAGATAACTTAGCTTTCACTGAGGTTGATGTCAGCACATTGTCGCGCCTGCCGTGTCATGAGCGGCATCCTCGTGGTTGCAGTTGTTCTCGTGTCAGCTGCGTGTCTGTGCACGTGTAACTATGCTTGTCCGTGGTTGTGTTTGTGCGTGTTTGCTGTGCAGAGAATGCTGACAGCTGTTGTCTAAATGCGGTGCTTGTACTGCGCGCCTCGGAGCTGCTGACCATCAACTCTGGCCGTCACCTGAAAGTCTGGGACATGCGCTCGCCGGGGAAGAAACACTCCAAGCTCATGCTAATGTACGCCGAGATCAAACATCCTCTTTTGCTGTGCTTTGTGTTGACAGCGTTTGTTTCTATTGTGTGCGTGGATTATCGTTCAGATGGCATGTGTTGGGTTCTCCAACATGGTTAAAAAAAAGCCATGTGATGCTGATGACGAGCATCTTGTGAAGTCTAGTTGGTGGTGTTGATTACGATGACACTCGGGTTATTCATTAGTCTGAGGGAGTTGCACACTCATTTTGTCGTTGTTGTTGCTGTTGTGATCGTTTTCGATCTGCTCCATCTGGATACCCATCGTGCCGTTTGCTGTCTTTGACTCTTTGGCGTGTGCTTGCCACCGTGGTGCAGGTCCGGTGAGTCAGGCTCTCTGAACTGCGCTGCCAAGCATCCCACGCAGAGCCACGTGGTGGCGTGCGGCGATAGCAACGGCGTGCTGAGCGTGTGGGACATGCGACAGGAGCGCTACCCGGTCACGCTGATGGAGGCGCATCAAGACAGCAGTAAGACACCGTGCCACGATCGTTGGCCTTCTATCAGATTTTTTGAACACACCGTGGGTAATAATGAAGGGCAGAATCACCACAGAACACACCGCTGTCCTGTCGCATACATGTATGCCGTACTCAACAGGAAATGAGCCATAGGCACTGCAGACTCTTGTTGTACATGTAGTTGTCTCTTTGTCTGTCGTGTGTTTTTCTGGGCTATGGGTTCTGTTCAGTCTGTATGCAGAAGTTCACTTTGTGTCCTACATGTATCTATTGATTGCGGCCGCGGGTAGTATTAGTTTTTTACCGCCGCTCAGACTATCCCATGTATGGTAGTGGTCAAGCGTATGCTTTGTGTGTGATGTGAAACCCGGGTAAACTTTGCACCAATGTCGTGAATGAGTGGCATGCATACTTTTACTTCCAAATGCTTAGGTTTTTTTTGAGAATAGTAACTGTTGTTTGGTGGTGGGGTAAGGCGAAGTAAAAAGGACAGCAGATTTTGGCTTCTTGCTGCTTCAGATGCATCTTTTGCTGTTTGTGATGTTAAATAGAAAGTGGTGTATATTGTTAACTTCTAGGACATTGTGAATAGCGCACTCTAACTTTGTTTTTGGCCAATGCTCTGCTGTGTGCGGCATTTTCTTTTCAGTCTGGGACGTGCGTTTCCATCCGCTGAAGCCCAACCACATCTTCACGTGCTCGCAAGACGGTGCCGCATTCCACTGGGACGGCTCGGCGCAGCGCTCCATGCAGCTAGCGTCCAGCGGTGCTGTTCCCAGCCTGCTGGCGAGCAGGACGACTGGGGATAGCATCTCTGAGAGCAACCCGTGGCTCAGCGGCGATCTCGTGAGGTCGCGTGTCAGCGTCGCCAGCCTGTTGCCCAAGAACCCACTGCCTGTCAACAGCCTGGACGTCGATGCCCTCTCCAACTCGGTGGTCCTGGGCACGGACAGTCAGGCCGTGTGTCTCGTGTCCGGCATCACAGTGCAGTAACACATAGCAGTGAGCTACTGCCTTGTGTCCGGCATCACGTCACAGTAACCATGTGCTAACAGCAGTGGGCTACTGTCTCGTGCCAGGCCCCCACAGTACAGTAACAGCAGTCAGCTACTACTGATTTTGACCTTATGCCCCCATACTGAAGTGACTGCTGCCCTGCAAGAGTGCTGCTCCTCTGAGGATCCAGTCTCTTGCCAGTTGAGATTGCCCGCTTCCTGAGGCTGTGCTCCGAAGAAAGAAAACCGCCAATGCTAGCACGGCAGGCCAATGCAACTCGCACTATGTTTATATAACTTTATTGTGGAGCTGCGCTGGTATTCCCTCAACATGTGTGCCCCGCTTGGCTATGTTTGCTAGCCTGCTGTTGGCTGTAGTGTGGTCAAATGAAACATGCAGTCAAGTTGTGTTGCAATTCTCAGTGATGGCATCATTGTACACGTTCCGGTGTACTAGCTTATTTGTGTACAAAGCATCATACTTCAGGTTGCTGTTAGACGCAGCATGCTTGGTCCTCCTTGATTGTACTGTGCAGTGTGCAGTAGGATATTGGCCATGTGTCCAATCTTAAGTTTTATTTTTGAAATTCCAGAATGTAACACTGTAGCGATTTGTAGGTCCTCTTATCAACAAGCACAGTTCCTTCCATGTCAGACTTGTCATGATGAGCAGATTGTCCATAGCACTAGGATCATTTTCTAACCTTTCGCGTTCTCTCCTTTCTTGTCCTGCTTCACAACTGCTCATGACGACGAATCAAGCAATTCCCACGAAGATTCTTCAGACGATTGATGAATTGCTTTTACCGGTACTTGTAATTAGCCTCGCTTGATCGTGCAATTTTGCCTTCCACTGGGCAATGTGTGGTCGTCCGTGCTTTGGTCCTTGGACTGTTGTACATCGTACTACGTTTTACGCGGCGGCTGTGTACCTGAGAAGGCTGTGTGTAAGTTCGTATAGCAACTGCTTCGAGTACATGCAGTACATGTACTTGTAGTTCAATGGCTGGATGTCATCTTTGTGTGATGTGACAGTGTATTGCAGCCCATCATGACATGTGCAAATACATGTACTGATTATACAACTTCATTCCAGTTTGGTCACTGGTTGGGTTTCCTGCATTGCTCTACTGCGTGTTGCTCGCAAGTGGATTCGTTCACCGTGTTCACCGTGTTTGCTGGAATAGCATGCTGCAGATTAGAAGTCGTGATGGTGGGAATGCTGGCACTCGGCATTCCATCTTTCTCTGTCTCTCTCTCTCTCTCTCTCTCTCTCTCTCTCTCTCTCTCTCTCTCATACACACACACACACACACACGCTCTCCATGCAGTAATTATAGTACTGCTTGCTTGATATAAAGAGACTGCATGCTGGATTCATTATTCTTTTCTCTTCTAGTGCTCAACTTTGCTCAGGAACAAGCCATGGTGATGGGAATGAAGTAGAGTGACAGCATGTCGGACCACCAGGATGAAGAGTTCATTGTAACTCAAGCCATTAAAAAAAATCAAAATGCTATAACCCAGAGAGTCTGGGGGAGTGCACCAGCTAACATGAGCAGGACAGCACAAATTCGTCAAGTAGCTGCAATGACCTACTCATACAGGTATGGCTATGATCTTGATAGTGTTTGACAAACAAAACAAAGATCAATGGGAGCTCAACTGTTAGTTCTTGATTGTTGGACATCTGGTTAGTTCAATTGTAAAATAGACGATAGCGAATAGGTCTGATTTCTTTGGATTGTTCTTGTCTGGCGATGTGGGATTCAGCAGCTTCAGTGGATACTGGCGTCAAGCATAAACAACAATGGTGCCAATACCTTTGCAATAGTGTCCTGGCTAATACCGGTAATCGGGAGACTAGGTGCTGGACACAGGGGAGTTGTCATGCTCCAAGCTACAAGTAGATGTTTCCTGGCACTGAGTGGTAATGTGCTGCCTGGCCTGTGACTGCAGTGCTTGGGGACGGGTGTGCTGGACAGTTACAGGACACTAACGGCAGCTCCAGCGAGGTTGGCCCCGCGGCGTGCAGTCTCTGCGCTCACAACGCGACCCTTGTTGACAACCCTGGTCGTGATCTTTCTCTTCTTTTGCTGCTGCTGCTGTTGTTGTTGCTGCTGGTGATGTTGTTGCTGCTGGTGATGTTGTTGCTGTGGCTGTTGCTGCTGATGATGTTGCATTTCTTCCCAGTGATACTTCTGCTGCTGCTGTTGATGCTTCTGCGCCGAGTGGGCGATGTTGCTCTCGGATCCGGACGCGCCGTCAGCTGCCATTCTGGGTCCTAGCTTGGCGGTAATGTCGGCGGTGTTCTGCCATGAGCGTGGTGGTGGCTCAGTGGCCACCGCACCATTACTACCGCTAATACCGCTCACCACTCGCCTCCGGACCACACCGGCACTGCTTGAGGATGATGGACCCGGACTAGGCTGAACGACGCTGGCTCCGTTTAGATCTACGGCCGCTCGGTGTATCTCGGTGACCAGCTGCTCGCTTGTGCACGATGCTGGATAGCTGCTGTCAGGCAGCATCTGTGAGCCTGGTCGAGACGACATTCTACTGTGTGCTGCTGCTGAGGACGATGAGCTGGTGGTGGTTATAGCTGGTGATATCCTGGCCGCTAGTAGCTGGTGACCTGGTGCACTTTGCTGATGTTGATACTGCTGCTGTTGTCGCTGCTGTCGCTGTTGCTGGTGCTGCTGGGGCTGTTGTTGCTGTTGATAGGATTGCCTATTGACTTGAGGCTGAACAGCATTGGTGCCAGCACGCCCATGCTGCTGCTGTGCTGCAGTCACTGATGCTGCTGCTGCTGTACCACCGACAGGATAGTAGCTGTCCTGGCCCTGCTGCATGCTTTGTAGTGGATTGGTTGGTTCCGGTGACGGCGACGGTGATGGTGACGGCGAGTTTGCCTCCACGTCCTCCACCAGCGGTTGATTACGCCCTGGAACCTGGTCGGCGAACGTCACTCTCTGCCGGCTCCTCTGAGGAGCCAGCACCGCAACGGTTGGTCGATCTCGGCTGTCACGGAAACGGCTGCTAGGTGCAGCCATGCCTTGATTGCTCTGTTTCTTTGTGAGATCAACTTGTGCATAGCGTGGCCGCTTGTCAGACTTGTCACCCCTTGGCTCTGTTGGTGGCAGTGTTTCTGACTTTGGCTTTGCTGGAAGTGGTGGTGGTTTTTCTTGCGTTTGAAACGGTGCCAGAGATGACATTAATTGGTGCTTGGTCTCCGAACTCAGCAGGGACTTCCCCATCTTGGTGACCCGCTCATAGATCTCGCCGGATTCTTCGTTCGCGGCTGCCTCTGCGTTCTCGTGCGCTCTCATGAACGCTTCCACTTCGTCCGCGTCTCGTTCCAGTGTTGATCGCCGAGTGTCGCCGCCGCCATTGAACTGCTGCATTATGCTGTTCCGTGGTGCTGTACTGGCAGCAGGAGCCGCTCTGGTACGGAGCCTTGCCACAGGAGCATTCACCGGCATCATTGACGCTTGCCCTCCGGATATATCGCCAGCAATCATAAACTCGTACGCATCGTCATCCATTGCCTGCTCTGCTGCACTGGTGTTGGCGACAACAGCAGTGGGCCTGCTGCTGCTGCAGCTGGGTTTGTCGGGAACGTCGCAGCCGGCCGGTGGTAACCTTTGTGGTGTCGACGACGGTAGTATTGGAAGTGGCTTGTCGCGGAACGCCTTGGGTATTCTCGGCGTGTCTAGCGTCCTGGCCGTGGCTGCTGTGTGCATGCCCTCGTTGTCCGTATCCGCGCCGACGATCTCCACGTCGTCGTAAAGGTCCTCGTCCTGCACCATGATGGCCATCTCGGACTTCCAGCGGCGACTGATTGCAGATGATCGGTGCTCCAGCCCGACTTCATCCTCACTAAACGCATGTGTCGGTGCGCCCCGGTCACCATAGGATATTGTTTCGTAGTCGATGGCTGATGCCGGTCGGCGATAGGGTGCTGGTGCTGCCGGTGGCCTTGTCGTAGGCGCTGGTCCACTGTCGAAGCTGTCGTGTCGGGGCATTTTCTGTTGCTGAGATTGGCCTCCATTGCTGCTAGCACTTTGAGGTAGCAATGCATGCTCTGGGTAACGACTGCTGCGCTCACCGTTGCCTGTTGCTGGGTTGTTCTGCCATGCTCCTGCTCCTGCTCCTGCTGCTGCTGGACTTGCCGAGCCTGGGGGTTGACCTGTGACTTGCTGCTGCTGCTGTGCACCACCTTGTGTGTCCTGTTGCCACTGACTGCTTGCGTGCGCCTGGTGGTGGTGGTGGTGTAGCGCCGCGGGGTCTTCCTGGGGTTGCTCATCCGCGCTGTTTGGCTGAGGGTGTTTCGATTGGCTGCTCGGAGCACCTCTGCCCAGCGAGTCGGCGGCTGGTTTGTTCGCTGCCTCGCACGTCACATGCTCCGGGTGTGCCTTTGTGACCGCGGCTGGCAATGGCGGTAAAGACAGGGCCGGTGGTCGTGGCAAGTGCAGTCGGAAAACCTCCAGCCATTCCAGAAGTTCAGATCTGCACAAAGCACAGCACAAAGCAGCGAACAGCAGAACAGGACATCAAACACCCAACAGAGCAGTGGGCATTACGATGAAAAGTGAGTCTTCCTGACTTTTAGTGATCTGCCACGAGGGCTGCACATGCCAACAGGGCCAGCATATTGTTGTTACTATGGTGACCTACCACCAACCCCCACCCTGCACCCGTACCCCATAGTCCATACCCTTCTCTTACTATTAACGATCAATCCCCACAACTGGATCTAGGCACCTTCCCACATCTGTATTATGGTGGGTGGGCGGGGGTCATAGCCAGTCCATGTGCCAAGCTTCTGCTGAAAAGCATGCAGCAGTACATGTAAGTGTCCCCTTGTACTGGACGCTGTCGGATACTCACGGTGTTCCGGCTGCAAAGCGGAGTGTCTTGATGAGAAACTGGAATGCCAGGCAGAACGGATACTTGTCGCCGGATACTTTCAGGTGATACAGTGCCAAGTAGGACTCGATGAAGATGACGCCGCTGGCCCGGTTGCCCCTGGTGAAGTCGTCCTGGGTCTTGTAGTACCAGAGACTCAGGCGTTTGTTGGTGTCCTCCATGAACACAAAGTACCTCCGCCGCCATGGCTGCAGAGAGCCACATGTGCAGGTACACACACACACACACACACACACACACGTACACACACACACACGTACACGCACACACGCATTAGTACATACGAGTTTGAGAGACAGAGAGAACGTTCAGAGATACAGCCTTACAGGATTGTAAAGACTAAAAAGGGCCTGCTGGTCTCCTTCACACTGTCTCCGTCCAATGTTCTAGTAACCATGATTACCACTTAAATCTGGGGGCTAGCTGATCTGTCCATGCCCTCAAAAGTCATTACAGCCTTATAGAGTTTGTACGCTGAACAACTAACACGTAGTGAGAAACGCGCTATGGTGATCATGGCTACAGGCCCTATTGGCATAATATTGCTCCCCAGCCACGATCCACCTGCTCTGTCACCCAGTCATCACACCAAACTACACCATTTGATTGAAGTGAGTGAAGTACTACACTATGTTACTCAGGTAGTCATTGGTACGTATACACGTGTAGCGTACGCAGGAGAAACCTACCATGCGTTGACACTATTCGTTCCCGTGCTCATCATGTAGTTTGGAGTAGTAACTATGTATGGTGACATTCCGTAAGCAATACTCGAGAACGAGTCCTTTCTTTGGTTCTGTGATGCATGGTTTGGGTGTGAATGCTCACCAGACAATTGTCCGCCGTGTATGCTGATTTCCACCCGAACTGAAATGGACTTTCAGCTCCTGCGGGGCTTGCACACTTGTCTTTTCGGTGGCTACTAGTATTCACCGTTCTGGTCAGTTCGCCTCGGCTCACTGCATGGAGATGTGCAGGGCTCACTGCATGGAGATGTGCAGGGCGGCAGTGGCTCCTACACTCAGACGTTATACTGCTTCAAGGAGTAGTCTTGTCACACACGGTGTGCGTAGAGGTCCAGGACAATACCAAAGGCTCATACTACAGGTATCTAACTCGACAACAAGGATAATAGCTTGATATCAAGCCTCTCTTTCCGGTATAGCTATATAAAAGAAGAAAAGGGAATTATATTGGGTGGATTAACGTAACCGACAGCCATGGGTTTCAACTTTCAAGTCACCTTCCGTGTATGGTTTTCAAGCAAGCCAGCTTACACCTCCCATAGTTTTTTTTTAAAAGCAAGCTGGCATAAACCACCCATGGCCCGGATGAACAGAGAATACTCGGGTACAGTGCACGTGCAAGTATACATAACTTCATAAGGTTACCTTGAGGTTCTTCAAACGTTGTGCTTTCTTGGCCGCATAGAGAGGCGGCGCCTTGCTCAGTATGCCCTGCTTGAAGATCCTCTCCACCTGGGTGTCGACCGGTCGAAACAAAGCGGAGCTTTGGTTACTGTGGTGCACGATCTCGCCGTCCTTCATATTCTTCTCTCTGTGATGACCGCGCAGCTGGTGATGAAGACGCCTCCTCCCACTCTGTAGCTTTGCTCCAGCTCCCAAAGGCTGATTGCTGCCAGCTGGGGCTGTCTGCTTGACGTGTTGCTAGCTAGCTAGTCCTGACATACTGAGTTTTGCTGCCACTGTGGTGGGCGCTCACTGGATTCAGCTCTTCACCAGTCCCAATTCCATTGCTGGGCTGCACGCTACGTCCTCGGCATGAACTTTTTCTCCACGCCCCTCCGTGGTCAGACACACACCCGCGCAGACGTAGGTGGATAAAAGTGAGTTCCTCACTGATACTTGTGTTCACCGAATACTGTTCGACCAGGCATATACGCTTCGTTTAATCGCCTGCTGCTGCTGCTGCTGCTGCTGCTGCTGCTAAACGTATGATGAGCAAAAGATACCCTCCGGTTACTAGAACTACTGTTGTAATGTAAAGGTAGTGGTGTCTGAAAGCAATACACACCTTCAGTGCGTAGTATCACCATCGATCTAGTTTCCGCTTGCTTTGACCTTGGGCAGCCAAGAAGGACAACAGCGTTGATTACTATCTCCAGATTAGGCGAGCAGGTGGAAGACGCAACAAGCCTCCGCACTGGAAACGGAATGCTCCACAGCAGTAGCATTACGCGTTGAGCCGAGGATCAGGGCCCTGGTATCTCTGAGTGGCCAGTACTTTCCCCTTGGACAATTTACGTGCTGTAGACCACCTTGGAACGGTCAACCATGCTGTCTGCTTTCACACCATAGGCAGTTTTCTCACTCCATGTGCACATGCGATGGTGTACTTGCTGGAAGCGTGCAGGGCATACAATGATACATGCCCATACTCGCACACTGGTAGCAACTATCGCCAATACCCTGCATGCGCGCACCGCTATGCCGTTGCCTGGATATGGCGTATGCGAGCCAGTGTCCTCGAGCCAGCGGAACCGCCAGTCTGCGTAAAGTGCAAGCGATTCGCGTCCTAATCACCGGCGACTATAGCTGAGGCTTGCACGGCAATGGGCAATGTAACACGATGCGCAGTGACGGCACGATGGGCCAATATTGGCGATAATGCAATCTTGTCGGGAAAGACTTCCCATGAATGAAGTGTGCAGGAATGAAGTGAGCCTTCTCTCTGGTTTTCCTGTACCGTGTCGAGTGTAGAGGGTACCTACCCGCGCTGACCACCAAGCATCACTCAACTACTTGGCTAGCAGTAGTAACTGGTGTTACTCCAAATGTGGGTTGTCTTTTTGCTTTGGTTCTTGCTTCATGGTTTCACGCTATTGCCAGTATTGGCGTTGTGAATAAACCCGGACGGGTACCCGTTCTCGAGTAACTGGTGTACTTGCAGTAGACCTACGAGCGTGGTGGGCAGTGTGCAAGGACGGGGACGGTGGAAGGACATGTCACACATTGTGACTGTGAAACTGGAAGGTCTAGCTGCAGTCATAAGACTCATAGCAGGTGCTCGCTCTAAAAGCGTTCGTGCCTAATGGCCCGTGTGTCAGCCGATTTCCCTGTTGGACGAGGGACTGCAAGAGAGCCGGCTGCTCCCGCAAAGCGTTATCCCGGCACCCTGCTGCCACAGCACCCTCACCATCACCTACACCAGCGGCAGTGCTCCAACCCCACTGCGACACACGCACGCACGCACACAGTGTGTCACTGAACAGGGCAGAATCATGTGAAATGTACTCATTAACCGCAGTGAATACGTCATGTGTGCTCGCATAGAACTCACGCGGAGCGTACACCGCTGGAAACCGGTGCGCAGAATGTAAACAAAACTCCTCTGTGCTTGCCAAGAAGCATTGAATAAAGCCTGGCGCGCCTGTATCGCCGTCACCGGTCACTAAGTCTTTGGTTTGTGTTGCAATAAGAATAGTCGACTCTAGTCTTGTAGTGCCTCTAACAGTAACACCCCTACTAGATGCACGTTGGTCTGAGGCTATGGATAATGGATAATGGCGGGCACGTAACCATATGGCAATCATGTGCAATGATCTCCGTCCTCCACGGTGCCAGGTTCACCTCTAACAGTTACTTAGTCTGCCACCCACCATCTTCTTCTCCAAGCTCCAGCTTGAGATCCACAGTGTCGTGGGTCTCAGACTCAGGACTCCCTGCCGATGAAAGTATGCTCCAACAATGCAAGTTATGCAACATGCACAGGCTGGGCGCATGATGATAAGCTGTACGTGTAAATAATTTCTCGTGGAAACACCACTATCATGGTAGTGTTCCTGCTCCTGCAGCAGTACATGTACGTGTACGTCGTGGTAGACAGGTGATGCAAGTCGTAGATCTACTCAGGTGTTACCATAGCAAAACCTGCGAGCTGTTTCCGCTGCGCCGCCGCTTCATGGAGGTGTCAACAGATAATGTGTGTGACAGTGTACATTATCATTTTATCATACCAATGCAACCGACAATGTCCATCACCTCCTGTACTTCCATACAAACCAGGGAGTAGTACCATACTACTCCCTGGTACAAACAGTGCTAGTGGCATGGATTCAGGCCAGGGTGACATCAGTAGATTCCACGCGATACCTGTACCCGCCGCTAGCCTGCCACTCACTGAGTCTTAGTCCAGTGGATACTATGATTTTAAAATTATGCACTTTTTGTGCTGAACTTGAACACCCCAACAATTTTCTGATCTTTGGTGGCCTGCTCGCGAATATCCTCGTACGAGTGTGGCCTTTCGCGACTTCAGTGTGGTGGTCACCCAGGATGTAGTTGGTCAAGGTCGGAACTGACTCGGAAGGGCCATTGCCCGTATACCAAAAATAAGTATACTTAGATAGTGGAGACGCGAAGGAATCATTAGGAATGCATACCTTTTAGGATACGTAGTCTGACTCTGAGCCACATTGAGTGTGGGTGAATGTGATGGTCGACTTATCACGCCAGCCGCAGCGACCGTATCCGGGTGCTAATCATAGTGCGAAGAATTCATTATTCTTGTCGCATTGTGTCGCACCCAGCTATAGGCCACGTCGTGAGCTGAGCCGAAGCGTTCACCTTCCGCGAAGTTCCGCCTCGCGAGCCGTGTAGATCTTCACGGCTCGCGAACCTTTCTGAGCGCGTGGAATGCCAGGTCCACCCATGCAAGAAGTTTGATCTCGGTCTTATAATGTGTCCTTCAGTACAGGAATCTCAGTCTTACTCTAGGCCCTCTACATTGTACTTGTACGTTTTAATGTCACAGGCAAGTGCAGGAAGAATCCAGGTGGGACACTTGAAACGGTGAACCCTCAAGGCATAATACAGTTGTGGTTGGAGAAATTCGACCTCATGAATAACGGACACACATGGCCTTCAGTTTCAGGGGATACGGTTTTGAAAGTATTTGATGATTCTCGAAAGGCACCTCGCCTGTCGAGGGGTCTCCATAATATTAAGAAAAAATAATAATAGTTACCGTTTGCATGTCACTCATGGAAGGATCCATGGCATCTGTCAATGAAATCCAGGCAGAAGAGCCAACAAAAGCCATCTCAATATTGTTAGAACGTATCCATAACCGTGAGTGTTCTACAGATGAGACTCACTGACATGAGAGATGAGCACGGAAGGCTAAAAAGGGGAAATGCTCAGGCCATAGCTTTTAATATAATTATAAAATCTACCAGGTAGCTGCAGCCTGTAGGCTGTAAGTGAGTTTAAGATCAAAGTAACTTATGACAGAAAGCGAAACCTATCACGGAGATGTGTTAGTGGACTTCGTTTGTGCTGAATCTATATCTTCTTTTGTGCTGCAGACATGGAACGTCACACATGGCTACAGTCGATGTGGCGGCGAACGAGCCGCCGGCATTCATGTAGAGCTGACTTTACTAGTATTCCGCTCGGGTTTTCAGTGTCCACTGAAACCCTATTTCAGGTGTGTGAAGTGCTATAAGTCATAATGTCCCGTACCGTTTGGTGTGCTCGTGTATGATGATCTCACTGCCACAGAGTCAGTAGGCAGGCTACATAATCTCCGAACTCACGCAGCAGATATCTGTACAAAGGCATGATGTAGATCTACATGGCTGTATGCCTTGAAGTTAGTTGCAGTAGCACTCTCACTGCGGTGTGTAAATCTACAGACTACTGTCTGATTATGGAGCCGCGCTACATCCATGCACACGAGTCGCCATACGTATTACACTATTAATTTTGCACAGGGACAGGGAGGTGAAGTGACCTTGCTCGGTATCTCATCATCACGACATCAGTGCAGTGGCCACTACACTCAAACAGCTACCATAATTATTACATATCAAGTGACCGACACATATTTGAGGAATCGGCACCAGCGTACAACGATGCCCTCAGAGAGAGTGGATACGTGGAACGAGTCGAGTACATGGAAGAGAGGAAGGAGGAGACAGGACGAAGAAAGAAAAATAGGCGGCGCAACATCACTTGGTACAACCCACCCTTTAGCAAGAACGTGGCCACAGACATCGCACACAAATTCCTCCGACACACACTTTCCTCACGGCTGCCGATTGCGTCAGATATTTAACCGCAACAACGTCAAAGTTAGCTATTCATGTATGCCGAATATGTCCGCAATAGTCAAATCCCACAACAACCATGTTCAAAGGAAGAGACAAACACAGGACAAGAACGTCCCCGACAAACGATGCAACTGCCGAGACAAAAGCACCTGCCCAATGGACGGCGACTGCCAAGTACGATGCATCGTGTACAAGGCAACAGTCCAGCACACCGGAAGAGAGCAGCGGCACGAGTACCTCGGCCTAACGGAACCACCCTTTAAACAGAGATACAACAACCACATGAGCACGACGAGGCATGAGAGGATGGAAAAAAGCACGGAGCTGTCCAAGTGCATATGGAAGCTCAAGCGGAAGAACACTCCGCACTCTGTGAAATGGGCCGTCGTCACCAAGGCCCAGGCCTACTCGAACGCGACCAAGCGGTGTCCCCTATGCCTTGCTGAGAAACTGGAGATCCTGGAAGCAGACAAAACGGTCAACATCAATAAAAGGTCGGAGTTGGTGTCGAAATGCAGACACGAGAACAAGTATTACTTGTCCAGATTCTCACCATCAGTTACGTGAGTTTTTCGACATGGCGCAACCTGCACCAGGTTTGGCGCCATGGTGCTTTCTCTCTCCCTCTTCACTCTTGCTGTGGTCTTGCGCTACCGTCGCTATCGCCTTTAATGACTCGGTAACACTGCCCTGTTATCGCCTCTCTTCTCACCTTTATCCGTTAACTCTCACAAAACAACTCAATACCATTGTCCCAATGCCACGTCTTCACTTCGCACATATGCACTAACTTCCACACTAGCATCAAATATCTAGGCCTGCTCGTAGAGAATTCGATAGTGAATGCTGCTGTCTGATGATCGCTCGATGCGTGAAACTTTAAGTTACAGCTAACACAGCCTTTCGCCTCTGTTGTGTGTGTCAATAATTATTATGCATGTGTACCGCGGTCACAACTAAGGTCAAGCACTCACATGCACACACTCACACCTCAGACAGAGGCTCAGTGACTGAGATGGTGTCTTTGCTCTCTGTTACTGTTAGTGTTAGCTGCCTGCCAGCTTCTGTCTGCTACGAACGTTATCAGTACGACAGTAGTAACCACTAGTGCTGCAGTATACTAGTAGTACGGGTGCATTTGGATCTTTTCTGCCCAGCTCCGCATTCGATAACTCAGAAGCAGGGAGTCGTATTATACGACTCCCTGCTCAGAAGTGACTCCGCATTCGGCCTTTTAGAGTCATGTACAAAATAATTATAAACAAGGCCGGTCTAGGCAGCTCGAGGTAGAGTGCTCAATGCACGAATGTACAGAGCCGTATACACATACAACAGAGGCGAAAGGCTGTGTAGCTGCATAATTATGTGTCCCATGTACACGTGCATGTATGACGTTTTCACGCGACCAGCACGTGACGTTGTCGTACCAAAGCGTGTGCCATGCGCTGGAAAAGACCGGGAAATTCAAAAAACAATGCTGATGCTGATGCTATGTACGACAGCCAGGTCCAAAAACAAAGTTGTACACAGGAGATGGAGCGCGAAAACGACGAAAACGACAAACGTGGCTTTCTACAGGGGTGCGCCAGTTGCTGAAAACCTACAAAGCGCATTTTGCATTTCGCACGCGTCGGCATGACGATTTCTACTGTAATGCCGTTTGTACGTGATTTTGTACCTAGTGTGGTTGCAGCCTTAGTACATAGTGTCAGTACGACAGTAGCAGCATGTACATGTAAGCACCGAATATAATAATATGTGCTTGCATGTTATTACAACATGCAAGCACAGTGTGATGTTCATACAGTACCTGTATGTTGATGGTCTACTTTCCTTCTCAGAGCGGTGCATGACTACATAATAATGCTGCTAGATCTCCTACTCAATCTCCTACGTGTAGTTTGTAGTACGTTATGCGCGTGTTCTTCACAACAGGCTTTGCTACCATTGTTTCTCTCTTGCACACTACAATGTACAATGTACTCGTATTGCCTGCACCCGCGTTCTTCCCTTCGTCATACTCCCCATACCAACCCGATGATGATCTCCTTCCAATGACTATGTGCCTGCTGAACAAGAAGCACATGTATGGTACGATGTACTGCCATTGAAATGTGTCCGGCGAGAGTATAAAAATAAACAGAGCTCGAAAGAGCCATGCGTGCATGTCGGTGTGCATTGTGCTTGGCGAGGAGATAAGGCGACGCTTCCATCCTAGTGTCCGTGCCATACCGTCACAATGTGTATCTCTCCTCGCTCGTCTGTCAACATCGACGGACACGTTACCAGAAACTAACAACATGACGATACGGTTGCGTTGCGTGACCGCACAGCCACTGTCTTGCAGCAGCGCTTTGAAGCAGCTCTGCTATCGGACACCTGTCGGAGTGTGGCAGAAGCGATAGTAAGTGATAGTTCTACTACATTGTAGTAACCAACGCTGCCAAGGTACTTGTTCCCAAAATGATGTGCTGTGCGGCTAGCAGCCACTCAACACTACAACAACAGTACATCACCCACACACTACGGGCCAGGGCTGCGCTAATATGGGCATAATCCTGGGCTATAGGATGCCCATCACCCAGTATGGCCAGACAGGTTATCCACATCGCTACACGTACATGTACAAGCATAGCGAGTGATGATACAGCAGCTACAAGTACTATACACATACATGTACATACCGGTACATGTAATGTCACAGAAGAGAACAGAGACAACCAGCTGTCATGTAAATTGAGGCATCTGTCCTGCTAATGTGTGTGTGTGTGTGTGTGTGTGTGTGTGTGTGCACGCGCGTGTGTGTATGTCTGTCTGCATGTGTGCGTGCGCCGTGTTTGTGTAAGGGGGGGGGGGGAGAGAGATAACAAAGGGCTTGTGCTGCGTATTGCTCACTGACAACAGCGTACTGTACAACCGTCAACGTGTAGCCTGAACATCAGCAGATGATTCGTGTCCTGCCAATGATAACATGATGGCCCATGCTTTGCCTGGCCTCTGAAACAGTGTTACCATGCCGGTTAAATTGTGCGTTGCGGATTAGCTCCCGGAATACACTGTACAAAAGTCATGTACTTGCAAATGTATAATGTATGGCAATACTATGGCAGTGTGCACAATCGTCATAAAGGAGGTTTATGTAGGAGTTTGTCGCAACGTCGAGTTTCTTTACGACAGTGTAAATGTACGTGATTTTGCCTTTATATTACACCTACAGTATATTTGTACAGTATACTATGTACACAATCGGAACAAAAGGAGCCGGAGAGTTTGGTGCAGCTCCGAGTTTCATTATGATAGTGTGTATTGTGCATTTGTACAGTGTACAGTGTACAGTGTACAGTGTATGTGTCCTACCAAGTACATGTACATGTACATGTACGTGTATGTAGGATAATATCACGTGTCAGTTATTGCCTTGTGTGGTCATGATGTGACTGTACTGTTGACTGATGGTGCAGCCCAATACTGGCAAATACTGTGATAGTTTCATGCCCTGACTCTGCAATGGCATACAGTAGATTGGAAGATAATGTGGCCTGGACAAGGACACAGTGATGATGGCATGTTTAGCTTGTGTGGGATTTACTCCTGGTGAAGTGATCCTACAAATGTGGTCATATCTCTATAGAGGTCACACGGTATACATGTACGTCTGATATACATGCACATGTGCATACACACACACACACACACACACACACACACACACACACACACACACACACACACACACACACACACACACACACACACACACACACACACCTACACACACACACACACACACACACACACACACACACACACACACACACACACACACCTACACACACCTACACACACACACACACACACACACACACACACACACACACACACACACACACACACACACACACACACACACACACACACACACACACACACACACACACACACACACACACACACACACACACACACACACACACACACACACACACACACACACACACACACACACACACACACACACACACACACACACACACACACACACACACACACACACACACACAGACACACACACCACACACACAGACACACACACACACGCACACACACTTGTACTTGTACTTGTTGCTCACTGCCAAAACTGGTCACGTGGGTCTCCCCGGGAGAGGGGAGAGAGACTCAAAAGGAATCTTGGAAAGATGTCTCTCAACTGGCTATTGAACCGCCCAACGGCCGACACCCCCTGAAATCCCCAAAACTCTGGGTGGACTTGAAAATGATTCCACTTACATGTATGGGCTCACCAAACCTCAGTAAGTGGGTGAGGACAAGATGCAGAAAAAGGATTGACGGCATCAGGGTATCCGTCCTGGGATCCAACTGCAGTTACCCCTGCCCCCAGTGAAGGTAATACTTGCTACTAGTGTGGGAGACTAAATCAGAGTGGATCTGATCTAAGCGTCACTAGCACAATTGATTACACAAGAGCTAATCTAGCCAGAAGCAGTCCATGGGTATACTTCAAATAGAAAGTATACGAACCCTGAAACCAACACACACACACGCACACACACACACACACACACACACACATTATATAATACACACGTACAGAGTCATCCAGTGGGTAGAAGGGGTCTGTGATATGCACATGTGCATATAACGCGACATCGTCAGTACATGACCATACATTTAGCGATCATAATAGGTATAGGTGGCTGGCATATGATTCCAGCTGGAAATGTATACCCTAACAGAACTTGTACATGTATAATACTAAACTGAAGAAGACTTATGAGTCATCATCATTAGTTTGAATGAGTTATAAAAGGGAAAAAGCAAGCGTCAGCAGAAGAAAATAGTTTGAAGCACATGTAGGCTGTCATAAGGATTTGACAATGGATCCGCGCACACCAATTACAGTAAACTAAGAAAATCAGCATCACAGCACAGAGAAGGGTTGGTGACCACACACTCTAGAGTCTAGACCCTCAAAATCAGCATCACAGCACAGAGAAGGGTTGGTGACCACACACTCTAGAGTCTAGACCCTCAAAATCAGCATCACAGTACAGAGAAGGGTTGGTGACCACACACTCTAGATCATAGAACCTTAAAACACGTAGTACTCTGTGGCTGTGTCTCTACTAGACGCTCTGCTGCCAAAGAATTAGAACAAATTCACCCAAATCTTCAACGGGACAAAAATAAAATCGTATTCGGTTTCTAGCAGGACAAAGAGGGTCTAGCACAGGCCGTGGCGGTGGAGAGAGTACGTTTCTCGGCCGGCACCCCTCGCTCTTGCCAGGTAGCTCAGCCTGCATCTGGTAGGGCATCACTGCAGAGTGCAGACACAACCAAACCCAAACAAAGCCAATTACCTGACCACTAAGCATATGTCTCTGCATCTAGTATAGCAACTTCAATGAATTATTGTGAATAGCAACTGAATAGAGCGGTTGTCAGTTGACAAACCCGCTTTCCTTTAACTTCAATATAGACTATGATACTTGCCAGATACTGTACTAGTATACATGTACATGTACAGGCCTAGTTCCTTGTGCAGGCTAAGGTTACTGGGGAGTTACGCTATTCTTCTCAAAGCTCTTTTCTTAAAAGAAAAGTACATTATCGTATCCGTTCCCGAAGGGAACTCACGACGGCCGCTAACACCCGATAAACCGCTAGGGTTTAGCTCTTTTCTAAGTACATGTACTCGCAAACTCCATTGCAGAAACTTACATGACTGTACACAGGAGGTTTCCTCAATTCAAACACTCAATCACGGTCTCTTCACTGTTGCAAAGTCAGTAAACTAAACTTCTTAGTTCTTTATAAAAAAAAGTATGTCATGTCTATAACTTATAACCTTCCAAGTTGGAGGGCTGTTGGAATGAGCATCCAATATGTGCTTAGAGCTGTTAGTACCGTCGGTCAGGGTCGTGCAATGTTATCGCATGAGCTGATTGTTTAGTAACCGGTGGTGTTAGTGGACAATAGCGTAACTTGTAGTTTCTTGGTCCTTTTTTTCTTTACTATGAATCTATATGAATTGTGCTGAATGATGATAAAGGAATGATGCAAAAATGCCTCGGACTAGCTATTTACACTACATTCCACCATAGATCTTTCTTTGTCACTACCGGTACATGTATATTACACACACTCCTTTAAGGCTGCACCCAGAGAACTTTGAAACTGAATCTGAATACTTCACATGCAGGCTAGGGACTTACACGATCAGTTTCTTGATCTTCTCACAGTCACGTGGACTGACTCTCTTGATCAAGTCAAGCAAGTCTCCGCACGTTTTTACTTCCTTTGAGCAGAAGTAGAAGAGGAGCCCTGGGACATTCTCTGGTGACTCCTCGCCATAGTTGTTCTTCCGAATGTAGCAACATATTCTATCTTTGAAGTTGTTTGGGATGTCGCCGTTTTCTGTCACCATCAAGCGAGCTAGGTGTTCTGATGCAAAAAAACAATGAGAAATATAAGAATTCGACGAGGAGACAATAATTTTAATATGGCAATAAGTAGGACGAGCTGAAGCGACATGTGGACTACTTTATTAACAATGTAAGCAATGGAGACGATGCAAGAAACAACTTAAAGGGTAAGGAAAAAATCCATGTAAGAAGAAAAAGGGCAATGGAAAAAAAAGCGGAACCGCCATTGGTGCAGCCCTCGGGTGTGCCTAAGTCTGTGCCTCTGGGTGCTTTGCATGGGGCTGTGCCTCGAGTGGTGACAGCACCTCTGCCTCCCCTGACCCTCCTCCTTCGAGGTCTGTGTTGGTGGGGAGCACCCGCGGCGGTCGATTTGTCCCACCGGAACCAGAGCTGGATTCAACAGAAAGACCAACAACCATGGCTGCAACAACAACACCAGCTTCACATCCAACAACAACACCAGGTTCACATCCAACAACAACAACTAATCCACAAAACAAAGTAGCAAATGACAGACCACGGAGATCTACAGCAGATTACAACCGGAGCTATGAATTCACGGTAAAAATACAAAGGAAACAATTGGAAAGGACGACGACTGACATGAAGGCAACGGCATTCACGGTTGGCGTGGGTGGTGAAGGTGAGACGCAGGACGATGCAAGTGAGGAGGAGAGTCAAACCGCTGTGGATGACGGAGCAGGTTCTGATTCTGACAGTGAGGGAGAAGGTGAGCTGAGTGAGGGTGGGAGTGAGTGTGAGGCTGTGCACGTGAGTCGAGATTGTGTGCGTCCGTCTCGTAATAACAAGTCTTCAGTATACAATCATTTGGTTTCTAGTACTGACTGTTGTCGTACTTATTCTGATTCCTGTTTTTCTGTTTTGTGCCGTGCTCGTCATGGTTATCTTTTGCAGTTACAAGTTTTGGAAGCTGTTTGTCAGCGCATTCATAAGCCGAATTTGTGTGTCCAGAAAGATAGTGTTATTACCCTAAAATTGTTCAAATAATGTTCTTTTGTGTAGTGTGGCAACGTTCTTGCCACTTGTGCCTAAATGTGTTTTGTCACCTTCTTGTTTATTATTGTTATTATTATCATTCGTTCTCACTCTTTTTTGTTTTTTGTTGCTGATACACACTTGTCACGCTTAGTTCTTACTTGTATACCCTTGTTTTCTGCACACTTTTGTGAGAAATCGCACCTCGATATTCCAGTGCTGTCATTGTATCGTGTCACCCTACCTTGATTGCTATATTATTTCCTTTGTTCTCATTTTGTTCTTTAGTACAACGGTGATTCCTGAAGAGTGTTGTACGAAAACTTGTTCGAATCATCTTTTTTTTCCATTGCCCTTTTTCTTCTTACATGGATTTTTTCCTTACCCTTTAGGTTGTTTCTTGCATCGTCTCCATCGCTTACATTGTTAATAAAGTAGTCCACATGTCGCTTCAGCTCGTCCTACTTATTGCCATATAGAAATATAAGAGAATACACAGTATCATTAGTCGAATCGAAACCCGAGAAATCAGAACCACTATTCTTTCTCTGTTACCAGCCACTGGAATACCAAACTAGTTAGAATCAGATGGTGAGCCAATTAAATTATCGTGAAGAGAAGAAGGACAAAATGTTACGAGTTATGACTAACTGTCCACCAACGTAACCAGATCGTATACAGTCAGCGAGTGCGACAAAAGGGCACAAAACTGACAAGGAGTACTGAGCTTTCCGTCCCCTCTTGGACCTTTCCGAACCTGAGCCTTCCAAGTTGGAAGGTTGTTGGTTTGCGCCTTGGAGAAGTGTTGGAGCTAGGTGTCAGGTCGCCGAATGTCTCAGTATTCCTTGTCAGTTTTGTGCCATTTTGTCGCACTCGCTGACTGTATAAGATCTGGTTACGTTGGTGGACAGTTAGTCATAACTCGTAACATTTTGTCCTTCTTCTTTTCACAATAGGAAGAATCATTTTTTCATTGTTCTTTCTGCCTACAGGTACTTCTCTTTACTTTTTTTATTGTCGCAGTTTGGCATCGTTTCCATCGCTTGACAAAGTAGCGATTTCGGTGGTAAATGAAGTTGGTTTTTCCTACATGGAACACATGCTTCCTGCCAAACTTGAAACCTGACTGACTCACGACTGCCATCCGGAGCACACGAGGGGCCTATCGCACCTTGCACTGAGCAAATCTGTAGGAAAGCGCCACTCCCTGCTCAATACACAGTCCCTGTCTGGAACACCTCACCGTATCCCTGGCGATGGTTTGGCCTGGAGAGCATTATAATATTATAAGTGGTGCTCTTCAGGCACAATCTTCCTCAGAATACTCAAGCTAAACTGATAAGGGCTGAATTACACTGTGTATTGAGCAGGGAGTCACGGGTAATTTCTTGCAGGTTTGGCGAGTCGTTTTTTGGCGAGTTTGGGGGATGAGCCAGTCCAGCGTCAAGTTTGGCAGGAAGCGTGTGTTCCAAGTAAGAAGAACCAACTTCGTTCTCGAAATTTGTCCGTAAATACCAACACAGTCACGTACCATACATAAACTCTTCACTTCTCCAACTCAAGGGCCTCTTCACTGCGAATCGCTTTACAATCCACTAAATTTGAACGGACCATCATTAGACGGTTAGAGAAATGATACAATCATGTATTACAGGTGCATATAACGGGGGGTTATATACTCTTGGTGCAACCATACTTACCGCATTGCACCCGATTGAGAAACTTGTGGATCTCATCACCCAGCTCGAAGAAGTCCTTGATGTCATTGAGTGGTCTGTCCGAGGTGCTCGAGGTGCTCACCCTGAAATCATCACAGAACATAGTAGCAGGTACGACATTGTACAATAATTATGCTTTCTGTGCAGAGATCATTGTATGGTCATTATACATGTAGCTCCTAGCGGACTTGCCTGTAAAAATCTCATGGAATCACATTGCTCAATATTATTATACAAGCACCAGCACAACTATAGTATTAGTAATAGTAGTATTTTTACTAGGGCAATCCCCACAGACTGTGAGTCGTTTTACAGGGTACCCTAGGTAAGTGCGTGAAATAGAGCTGAATGAAGAAAGCCGTAAGTGCGTGAAATAGAGTAAAGAAAAAGAAAACGGTGGCTGCATACTATGCCAACAGTAGACCTCTGATACCACGTATCCCCTTGGGGAGTGGAAAAAAGTACGTACTGTCCAAGGTACTTCTTCTTATCCAAAGAAGTAACAGGTTTAGTTCAGTCCTGCGGCCCCAAAAATACGATACATGTGCAGTATGTCAAAATGCTCGAACTTGATTATCAATTATTTTATTGCTCTCGTGGTTACACTAAACCAGATTGCCTAGCGCCTGCGCTGAGCGCTGCAAAAAGCCTCCTCCTTACTGTCAACCAGGGAGTCGTTTATTCTTCGTTTATACGACTCCCTGTTGTCAACATACCTACGTAATTGTATACTAAAGAGTCGAGACGTACATGTAGTCATGTACACTCATGAACCTGTCAGTGCTGTCACGCGAACCTGCCATGCCTAAGTAATTAGTTACATTAGGTTATCAGGGAGTGTCAAATACCGGTATTTGACGACTCCCTGGCTGTCATGATTCCGGGGAGATAAGTGCATAAAAGGAAATGAATGAATGCAATGCGAGTGTAGGTCTACTACTGTACTAGCAACTAATGTCCTGAAGCAGCAGCACGCATGCACAGACTTACCTTCCTCTGTCAATGCAGCTAGCGTCTGTACGACAAGGACGATCCCCAGCTTTGACCGTGTGCCTTTGTCCCAACGGGCCCAAGGCAGATGATTGATTGCCTGCTGTGAAGCGCTCGAGCTGATTGACCGAGCCCGAGGCAAGCAATACTGTAGCAATCAGAGCAAAGGCCAGCACCAAGCAGCTCCGCCTTTGCTCGTCCATGGCTTCGTTTGCTGCTCGCCTGACGTCACGGCAACGGCAGTGTACGTGTACATGGCTTGGTTGGCAATCCTCCGTGCTGGAGATGAGCACGGACGTGCTAGGGTCCCTGAGACTCGTCACCCACACTTCTTGCTCATGTGGTGGAATTCTCGCAATTTCCTGCACAATCCTGCTGATTTGACGGAGTGAGGCATCGTAGGGCACTGGAGGCAGGAAACAGCTGGTTCCGGGGATAGCAGTCGAGCTCCTTCCGCCGCTGCCGATTGCGGATGAAGAAGAGGGTTCGGAGGTACATGTTGGCCTGCGAGTAGCTTGTAGGCTGGCGTGCTTCTTGTCCTGTTGATCACTTGCGTTCAGGTATTGGGCTGTCACCTTTCCAAGTGGAATTAACAGTAGGGGGTGCTCTGAAGGGGTTGGAGCGGATCTGGTCACCTCAGATGTATCGTCAGGGCGGCATGGCACCGGTGCGTCTGGTGAGTTGTCGCTATAATACTTGGTGGAACTGTTCGCGCCACGGTTGTGCTCAAACTCTTGAAGAGCGAGAGAAGACCCGATCTTCTGCTGCCGTTTCTTCTGCTTGTCTGCTGCCGCCAACTTTGATCCAACCTCGCCATCACAGTCGCTATCGCCGTGGATCGTTCTGGTTCCTCTGGCGACGTCTTCTGGAAACTCTACCTGTGCCCTTAGTTCCTCCTTTCCGGCCTGGAAAATCTGCTTTCTGCTGGAGGGATCCCACATGGCTTTCTGGAGGGGAGCTGTGATGGGAGCGAGATGTTCACGCCCTGGACGTTTTGAGTACTGCTCGCCTTTGGATTTGCCCACATCATGAACACGGAGGGCTGCATGCTTTGGGCTTTCAGCAGATATAGACGCAGCCTTCAGGTAGGTGCACTCGTTGGTCTTCCGCAGTTTCGGTGAACTTGCCGCTTCGAGCGACTTCATGTAGAGGGTTGAGCTACCGGAGATATTGTAATCGCTCAGTGTTCGGTCTCCTTCAAGTCGCCTTCCGCCGAAGTACAGATGCCGATATTTCGGTAGGAGACCCAGCTCGTCGCAAAGCTTAGCCTTGACTTTACTGACCGTGTCAAGTGGTTCGGCGTTCAGCGCTAAGCGTTCATCGGTCTCAGCGTCTTGTACATGAACGGTCATGGTACCTACAAAGCGGACGATCAAGTACAGCGTTGACCCAGGCTCAATACTGTATTCACTCAGAGGATGAGAATCGATGAGCTGAGCTCCAGCGAAAATTAGGTGCTGGTGGTTAAGTGGAATTTCCAACTTGCTGCGGATCTGCTTCTTCACACTCCGAATGGTGTCTTTCGAATCTACCGTCAGTCTCGCTGCTTCACCTGATAAAGGTTTCACAAACAAGCACATATCATGAGAGAGCCTTAGTGCGGCGTTGTCGAATGGGATTTTATCATCGTACAGTACATGTTTGAGATCTCCATTGGGCGGTCGGCCTGAAACTTGGGCATGCTGTCGACCATTTTTGGCAAGAGCTTTTGGACCAAGCCTTTCAGCAAGACTCACATCATCATGATGATCAACACGATCGTTCCCCTCTGCGGGGCCTGGACAGAGAGCTTTGCCAGCTTCCTGTGCTTGCTGTCCATTGAGCGCGTCCACAGAGTCTTGAAGGGGCAGGATCAATTGCATGCTGGACTTCTCTACGTCACGAGTCCCAGACCAGGTCGGTCAATCCTCAATTCATGAAATAACTGGTTGCCTAGTGTGAAGATCAAGGGATGTTGCTGGAGGACCGGAATAATTAATTCCCTCGACAAGCTGGACGTTTATTGATCTGGCTTATGAATATGGTATGGCACGGTTCTCCACTTAGTGAAGTGACTTCATCCGCATTTGCTGGTCGCCACGCAGATCTGTATGATCAATCCGCCTTTCGGAGGCTGCTCGCAGTGACTCACCGGGAATTAAGCGATTACAATCTTTCCAGCTCTCTCCTTCCACCTTCGAGTGGCTCAGTCGTTGTGTTTTAGCAGGCTATTTATACAGGACGTCTGAAAGACAATAATTGTGCATGGCTAGTTACAGCGGTTGCTCTCTACACTGCGTCTAGAAACTTGTTTATGTACTTTCCTTGCCCCGCGCCCGCGCTTTGATGTACATGTACATGTGCGCGTGCAAGTGCTGTGCTGACCGCGTGCTTTGTATGCAGTGTGCTGGTCACAGCTTCCCGTCCTCGGTTTGTATGAATAATGCTATGACTGACCAATGGAAGACATGCCGTCCCCCATGCCATATAATACATGTACACCAATTTTGTTCCAGTTGTCCCAGCAAGCGCGGGCATCGTGGATTCATTGCTCTACACGGAAATCTCCTCGTCCGAAAAGTCAGACACAAATTATCAGTTTTCCTGTCCAGCTCTAGATCCTGTCAACCACAGTCACATGGCTTTCGTGTTTGGCATACGCGACTGTCAATCATCATGTCAGAGAGTCACGAGTCAATCGCGTGCCGAGAAACATTTCTGACAAGTGTACAATCATAGTCAAGTCACTCATCGTAGCTAACTACTGTGTGAGTGTGTGGTCCTAGCGATTCAGCACATTCGTGGTTAAAAAAACGCGATGGCTGTCAGAGCACGTAGGATGGTGGAAATAATTCCACTTCTCTCCTTCGAGAAAGATCGATGTGATTAGTATGAGGCAGGATGACCGCGAGCCAATGGTACATGCCCTAAACCACAAGGGTTCAACCTCTCAATCTCGAGCAGTCAGGCAACTCAAGCCGAGAGGTAGTCGGTCATACATGTAAATGCAGAAGCAGCAGTGGTGGTGCATGGTTGTTGTTGTGTTTATTTTAATTCACGTTTCAAACGGGCTAGTATGCCCAATTACAGGAATGCGAATACCAGAGAGAGATAAGGAAGAATAGAAGATGAGCAATAGGGCTACAGCGGAGAGAGCGCATGTTTTGAGGAAATCAAAAATGAACACTGGTGGTCAAGCGTATGCCGTATGGGGTTGGCAGCCAGTTTAAACTGGGTCAGGCATTGGGCACCACGAACAGCTGCAGACAGCGAGTTCCATTCAGTTGCGGCAGCGAAGCCAAACCGAGTTGTGCCAGAACGAGTCCAAGATTGCGGCAGTTGAATGCCACGCCCCGGCTACCTGAGTTTAAGCATGCATGTGTACCATACGCCTGTAGGGAGTACAGTGTAGTTCGAGTTGCTGCTGATCGCTCTGCTCTCCCTCCCCGTGCAGTTCAGTAATCCTCGCGTAGTATCACAGACACATCGTATTCTCTCTCTCCCCCCGTTTACTCGCAGTTATTAGTATCCTATTCCCTTACTATGTGCTTCCCTAGCTTTTACTATGTCCTTCCACAGCCACTTCTAGGCTAAGCCTTCGCCGTCATTTTATTTAATATTGGGTCGTCATCTCGTTTGAATGTGCGAAGTGAAATAAAAACCAACCAACCAACCATCACTGCGCGGGCAGCACAGTTCTGGAGTTTCGGCGACCGATCCGCCTGTTGGGCTGTAAGGCAGAATTAGTAGCAGTTTGAGCCGTATAGCATCATGGTAGTGTGTCTGGAGCATCTCCGTCGATACGAGCTGAGGTCTAGACTTGTCACTTCACGGATATAATAGTGATACATGTACTGACATGATACGTACTGCATCATCGCGTAGATCTGTGGAAAACGTTTCGCGCCACAGTAGACCCCACAAATCAGCTAGCTAGCTACAAAAGTGTAGCTCAAATCAGCTTTTTCATCGCGACGGGCGAAATGAATGAATCGGGCTTCGACTTTTTTTAAAGTTCAAGTCCCACACTCCACAGTAGAAAAAGACTGGACCGGGCAGAGTGCGGTAGAGCATCAGGACGGCAGGAGGCGAGACTCAGGAGCCAAACACGCAGATAGCCAAGGACCACACGAGAACAGAGAAAGTAAATGCAGAAACCTGAGCCTGTATGATAATAATTTTATGGCAGTCGCCACAGCTACACCAGCACACCACTGCGAGGGAGAAAACCGAGTGCTTTGCCCAATACTTTGCCACCAAGTGCAGCCTCGGCTCCAACCGGATCTCTCTGCCTCTGACCAGCTCTTTTCTATGCAACTTGATGCCTCGGCACATCAGATCACAGCCATCCACTTTCGTCCAGCCAATGTCCGTCGTCAACTAGCAGCGCTGAATCCGCACAAGGCCACTGGCACCGACAGCATATCAGCTAGAGTCCTCAAGGAATGCCACAGAGAGCAGGCAAAGCCTGCTGCTCGCTTGTTCTCTTGCTGCTTCAGAGCAGGGGTCCAGACAGCTTCCCGGAAACTAGCCCACGTGTCCCCATACACAAGAAGTCGGCCAAGTCAATAATAATTATTGTTTCGAACGCATACCCTGCAGCTGAATCCCAGGACGGATACCCTGATGCCGTCAATCCTTTTTCTACACATCCACACACACACACACACACACACACACACACACACACACACACACACACACACACACACACACACACACACACACACACACCACCCCCCCCCCCCCCACACACACACACACACATACACACACAGTGACACACACACACACACACACACACACACACACACACACACACACACACACACACACACACACACACACACACACACACACACACACACACACACACACACACACATACACACACACACACACACACACACATACATACAGAGTCAAACAGTGGGCAGAAAGGCTCTGTGGTATGCACATGTGCATATAACGCTACATGACCATAAATTTAGCAATCATAATAGGTATAGGTGGCTGGCATATGATTCCAGCTGGAAATGTACACATATACCCTAACCGAACTTTTATCCACTAAACTGAAGAAGATTTATGGGACATCCTCATTAGTTTGAATGAGTTATAAAAGGGAAAAAGCAAACGTGAGCAGAAGAAAATAGACTATCATAAGGATTTGACAATGGATCCGCGCATACCAATTACAGTAAACACTACAGCACCTAAACTACAAAGAAAATCAGCATCACAGCACAGAGAAGGGTTGGTGACCACACACTCTAGACCCTAGAACCTTAAAACACGTAGTACTCTGTGGCTGTGTCTCTACTAGACGCTCTGCTACCAAAGAATTAGAACAAATTCACCAAAATCTTCAACGGGACAAAAAAAGAATGACATTCGGTTTCTAGCAGATACGTAAACCAAAGATGATTGATGGGAGAAATGGCAATTTGCTCGTGTACGTGCCACCAATCTGCAGAGTTCTGACAAGAGTGCCTAGATTCAGCTGTTTGAGGACTAGATTCCACTACTGTACATAAGCACTCTTCTCAGGCTTACAATCAGTCATAACGTGATGCACATGGACTCAAATACTGCTAATGATACTTCGAAGTAGATACGTGTTCACATACTGCATGATGTCAGCTCAATGGTAATGCCAGCCACTCACCGATGATTCATTGAACAGTCCTGCTGTGCAACGACCCAGGGCAAAGAGGGTCTAGAACACGCTGCGGTCGTGGAGAGAGTACTGTTCTTGGCCGGCACCCTTCGCTCTTGCCAACAGCTCAGTCTGCATCTGGTAGGGCATCACTGCAGATACAAGGAAACCCACACCGCCAAAGCAAATAAACTCCTTACCACTGTGTCTAAGAATAGCATTTCTCTTCATTTTCCATTTTTAAAGCAACTTCAATATAGACCATTATGCCTGGCAGATAAACATGCCTAGTTCTTCTTACAGGCTAACGTTACAGGGAAGCTATGCTCTTCTTCATAGTTCTTTTCTAAGTACTTGCAAACTCCATTGCAGCCATTTACACCTAATGTTTCAAGTCCTCTGAATTCGAACACTCAATCGTGGTCTCTTCGCTGCAAACTTCTTAGTTCTTCTTCTTATTGTTATTATTGGCAAGTTCATGCTGGCTGAGTTGGGCCCCAGCTTGGCGTATGCTGAATGACAAACCACGAAGGCTTTGTTGAAATTGCCACACACAAAATATATTGCAGAAAAGGTAATGCGCACAGAAAGTACCATGGTGGAAATAAAATTAATGTGCTGAATGATAATAAAGGAATGATGAAGAAATCCCTTGAACTAGCGTTTGCACAACATTCACCGCAGTTCTTTCTTTGTCACTATGGTTGAATACATCATACACCGTTGCCAAAGCCTGGGAAAATACTCCAAAGTTAATAATATTAATCAAGAAGTCTCTACTGGACCTCTTCTTGGAACGTTCTGGGACCCAAGGCGAAACCAGGGAATCGCTTGACTCTCACTAAAACCTATTTGGTGAAAGCAAAGCTGCACCTGAAGACACTTGTTACTGCGTCCCATGGGATGTTCATCAATAACTTTACCAATAATTATAAAATATTCTTGAGGTCACATGCAGCTAGGCACTTACATGATCAGTTTCTTGATCTTTTCACAGTCACCTGGATTGACTTTCTTGATCAAGTCAAGCAAGTCTCCGCACGTTTTTACTTCCTTTGAGCAGAAGTAAAAGAGGAGCCCTGGGACATTCTCTGGTGACTCCTCACCATACTTGTTCTTCCGAATGTAGCGACATATTGTATCAGTGAAGTTGTTTGAGTTGTCACCGTTTTTTGTCACCATCCCGCGAGCGAGGTCTCCTGGTGGGGGGAAAAATGGTAGAGAATACACACTATCGTTAGTCGAGTCGAAACCCGAGAAATCAGAACCACTATTCGTTCTCTGTTGTCAATCACTGGAACACCAAAGGAGTCACATCTGACGATTTCTGATATAGTTTTTAAAAAAACACTTGCCATACATGCACATACCATGTGTAGTTAAGACACTTGCAGCTTCCATGAGATCGCCTTTATAATTATTGCATGTATGGATTACAGGATAAACTAATACTTAACTAAATTCAAGTAGAAAGGAAAAGGACATATGGAAACGAGTTAAGAGTAACTCTCCACCACTGTAACTAGATACTATATACAGTCACTTCATTATGTCCTTTTCCTTTCTACTTTTATTATTGGCTCAGTACCCGAGTTTTAAATTCAAGTAAATTGTCCATAACTCCAACACAGTAACTTTCTACGCATAAACTCTTCACTTCTCCAACTCCAATAAAGGAGTCTCTTTGCTGCGAATCACTTTACATTGGCTTTTGGACGTTACTTTATCGCCATCATAATAGTGGGCATCATTGCCCGTTTGGTCTGCGATACAAAATAAAATCTCATCAACAACAACAACAACAACAACAACAACAACAACAACAACAACAACAACAACAACAACAACAACAACAACAACAACAACAACAACAACAACAACAACAACAACAACAACAACAACAATCTCTTACAACAACAACAACAACAATCTCTTATTGGAGATGGTGCCATCGTGAGAATAAAGAATTCAAATTCAACAACAACAACAACAACAACAACAACAACAACAACAACAACAACAACAACAACAACAACAACAACAACAACAACAACAACAACAACAACAACAACAACAACAACAACAACAACAACAACAACAACAACAACAACAACAACAACAACAACAACAACAACAACAACAACAACAACAACAACAACAACAACAACAACAACAACAACAACAACAACAACAACAACAACAACAACAACAACAACAACAACAACAACAACAACAACAACAACAACAACAACAACGACAACAACATTCCACCAAATTTGAAGAGACCGTTTCTGGGGTTGTAGAAGTGGTGAAAGAGTATCTACATGTATTACAGATGAAAGCATACTAACCGCACTGCACTCGATTGAGAAACTTGCGGATCTCTTCACCCAGCTCGAAGAAGTCCGGGATGTCATTGAGTGGTCTGTCCACGGTGCTCACCCTGAAATCATCACAGAACATACATGTATGGCATGCATGTAAGTTCTGTGCATAGATCATTGCAAGGTCATTATAGCTCCTAGCGGACTAGGAGTGAAAAATCCCATGGAATCTCACACATTGCTGGATATCAAACCAAGAGCACGGTCATAACTTAAGCTTACTCTTGATCATACATGTACCAGTACAACTACTGTAGTGTCGCGTATAAAAGCATGACCTGTATAGAAGCAGGACTCGAATAGAAGCCGATTTTTTAAAGCGAGCTGTAACACAGAAGCATGGCTTGAATAGAAGCCGCTCCCTGTAAAGTACATGTGCGAGTACGTGCGTGGCAGTATGCACTGCACAGTGTAGACTGATGATATTGACGTAGAAGCATGTTTTGAATAGAAGCATAACTTGAATAGAAGCATGGTTCGAACCCCGGCTTATACGGCCGTAAGCACCTGCTTTCATATGCGACATTACGAGTATTCTAAGATCAGGTGACACGACCTGCGCAGCCGCCACGCGCATTTTTCCATTGTCGTCATGATCCCGGGGAGACAAATCCATTATTTTGATTTACAACTATCTGTATAGAATAAGAAATGAACACAATACGAGTGTACTTGTATAGTGTACAGTCATACCTCGCTTATCCGGTCCTCTTTATCCGGATCCCTCACCATCCGGAAGAAAATGGCTGGCTGCCGATTTACAGCATATGGCATGCATACGTACAATATGTGTGATTATCCTGTTCCCTCGCCTATCCGGATTTTTTTGTGGAAAACGGATGTGTGCGGTTAAGCGAGGTCTGACTGTACTATCACGCCGTGAAGCAGCAGCTCACAGACTTACCTTCCTCTGTCAGTACGGCTAGGACGATCCCCAACTTTGACCGTGTGCCTTTGGCCCAAGGCTGATGATTGCTGGTTTGCTGCGGCCAAGCCCTCGAGCTGATTAACTGCGCCAGAGGCAAGTAATGCTGTGCAAAGCAGCGCGAAGGCTAGCGCCAAGCTTCTCCACCCTTGTTCGACTTCGTGTTCTTGCGCACAGCTGCTCTCACGACAATCACAGTGTGCATGGCTTGGCAGACAATCCTCCATAGTGGAGATGAGCACGGACGTTCCAGGGTCCCTACGACTGGTCACCCACACGTCTTGTTCATGTCGTGGAATTCTCGTCGTTTCCTGCACCATCCAGCTGAGTTGGCGGAGTGAGGCATCCCAGTGCACTGGGATCGGGCAGCAGCTGGCTCCGGGGCTAGCTGTCGAGTTACCCCCGCCACTGCCAATTCCGGATGAAGAAGAGGGTTCGGAGGCAGGTCTTCGAGTACGCTTCCTGTGCTGACGATCACTTTCGTTCAGGTGTTGTACTGTCCACTTTCCAGGTGGAATTAACAGTAGAGGACGTTCTGAAGGGGTTGGAGTGGATCTAGCCGCCTGCGATGTAATGTCAGGGCTGCGTGTCACCGGCGCATTATCGGTAGAGTCCTCGCTAGAATGATTGATGGCACTGTTTGGGCCACGGTTGCTCTCAGACTCAGCTTTCTGATGTACAAGCGAAGACCCGAAGTTCTGCTGCTGTTTTTTCTGTTTGTTTGTTGCAACCAATTTTGCTCCAGCATTGGCATCGCAGTGGCTACCACGGTTGACCGTTCTTGTTCCTCTGGTGGCTTGCTCTGTTCCTCTGGCGGCGTTCTCCGCAAGCGCCGGCTGTGCCCTTTGCTCCTCTTTTCTGGGCCGGATAATCTGCTTTCTGGTGGCGGGGTCTGGCACGGCTTTCTGGAGGAGCGCTGTGCAGGGAGCGAGCGGTTTACGCTCTGAACGGTTCGCGCACTGCTGGACTTTGGTCTTGACGTCATCATGAGAACGAAGGGACGCATTTTTTGGACGTTCAGTAGATATGGCCGCATCCCTCGGGTAGGTGACCTCATTGACCGGCCACAGTTCCGCGGACCTCGCCGCTTCGAGGGACTTCATGCGGAGGGTGGAGCAACCGGAGATATTGTAATCGCTCAGTGTTCGATCTCCGTCAAGTTGCTTTCCGGCCAAGTACAGGTGATGAAGCTTCGGTGGAAGACCCAGCTCGTTGCAAAGCCTGACCTTGACGCTGTCGACAGTGTCCAGTGGCTCGGTGCTCAGCGTTAACCGTTCGCCGGTCTCGGCGGCCTGTACATGCACGCTCATGGTGCCTACAAGGCGGACGATCAAGTGCAGTGTCGACTCAGCCGTAATATTATATTCACTCAGCGCTTCAGTATCGATGAGTTGAGTTCCTGCGGAAATCAGACGCTGCTGGTCAGGAGGAACTCCCAACTTATGTTGGATCTTCATCTTGACACTTCGAATGGTGTCTTTCGAATCTACGGTCAGTCTTGCTGCTTCCCCGGTTAAAGGTTTCACAAACAAACTAATCTGATGAGAGGGCCGAAGAACGCAGTTGTCGTGCGGTGTTTTGTGCTTGTCCTGGCACGGTTTGAGCTCACCATTGGGTGTTTGGTCTGAAAACTGGAGACGCTGTGGACCGCTGTTGGCAAGAGCTTTCCGACTATCCTTTTCAGCGAGACCAGCATTACCAAAATTATCATCATTCCACCCTGGGTCTGGACGGAGAGAGCTACCGGTCCGTGATTGCTGTCCGCTGGGCACGTCCACAGAGTCTTGAAGGTGCATAATCAATTGCATCCTGGCCTGCTCTACAGCAGCGTCGCACGTTCTCAACGTCTGGCTATCCTCCAGTGGGTTGCCTAGCGTGGAGAAGAAATGCTGCTGGCGGACTGGAATTCCCTCGCGAAACTGGATGCGTGCCTTGATCTGGCTTATGGTATCGCCCGGTTCTCCGCGTAGGGAAATGATTCTATCCGCATTGCTGGTCGTCACGCATATCTGTATTGCGTTGGCCATGGAGTGTAGTGTGGCGCCGTGCTGGATATCGTAGTGTCGAAGTGAACTCGTGTCGCTAGTGAGCAGGACGCCTTCATAGTACAGCCACTGTGAGTGTCCCGGAATGCCGGCTTTGGTGTGGATTAGCTCCTTCACGTCGCCAATGGTGCTGGTGGGCGTCATCTTCATGGCGATCTCGTCACCGTTTGCAATCTCCACCACTATCTCTATCATGGCGTCGGGGCTACGGCAGAGCGATGGAACACCCGCCATTGACTCCGATGCGGGCTCGAAATCGCTCTGCCCCGATCCGAGATCTTGTTGCACTTGGTCTGCCTGTGAGCACCCACTGCCGCCTTGCTCTTCCATTTTCTATGAAGTCTCTGCTTTCTGGTGGATAACCAGCCCCTGGACTATCATTCAAAGTGCAACTGGTGCGCGATCTATCTGCAGCACAGGGTGCTAGTACGCAAGCTCCGCCTGTTTGTTTCGAGGCGTGCTTGTGTTGAATCTTTATAGGAGTTGAATGATGACTGTCTTTCCAACTCTCTCCTTCCAGCTTCGAGTCGTTGTGTCCTCAGGTTAGTGATACAGGACTTCTGAAAGACAACGTTGTGTTGGTTGACCTAAGAGTTGGCCCTTTTGCACTGCACTGAGTAAAGTAAACCCGAGTTTCGAAACTTTCCTTGCCAGAGTCTTCAAGTGCATGTAGGCATGCAGGTGTGGTACTGCTCGTGTGTTACTTGTGTAGCGCGTATGATCACAACTGCCATGTCTCTTCTCAGTTTGTGTGATGAGAATCATGAGATACGATTGAACAATGGCGTTACCCCCCCCCCCCCCCACACACACACACACAGTGCAATGCCGTAACATCACTTCGTTCCAGTTTTCCCAGTAAGCGCGGGTATCGCGGACTCACCGTTCCACAACCAGGAATTTCCCTTATCTACCTGGTCAAAGTACATCACTCGAAAGATATACCAGCCCTCTAGTTCCCTGTCCCTTTCTGTCAACTACAGTCACAGCGCTAATAACATTGCGTATTTGCCTTGAAGCCGGCTGGCCGGCTGTCAATTTTGACGGATCATGTCAGATCAGGGAGCCACGAGTCAGTCGCGTGCAGGGAAATCCAATTAATTATTTGGAGGACTGTATTCCATTTTCTTATGAGACGAACTGCAGTGGTTTCCCTGGTCATAACCGTGGATGACTCTACAATGTTTGCATACCGGTACCAGCATACATGTACAGCTTACTAATACTAGTCTGCAGTCCGAAAGGGCAGAGTTAGAGGCTGCATCGCGATCTAGTGACCTCGGACTAGAACTACAGTAGCGGGGACCTACATGATTGTACTGTCGTGGACATGGAAATCCGGTCGAATGCTCTCAGTGTAGGTCTCGATGAGGTGCAGGGAAGTGTCACGATCTGTACGTGGATGCCCACAGTTTCTTCAGCCTTCACTCGTCAGACTAGACTGGGGTCTACGCGGTCAGAGAGTTGCGGGCAACACTCACACAATCATAAATCTGTACTCTCTTGTACCATCATCCTTCAATGCGACGGACCCCACGATAGGCGGTCAGCCTTTGCCTTTGGGTTATCCTAATAAAGTTTTTTATTATTATTATAAGGCCTCTTTTACGGGCAGCCCTTTCCCAAAGATGCTCGCCACTTTTTTCGCAACTTTTCGTTATTTAGGTAGAAATCGCAACCTTCGCAACTTTCGCAACTTTTTCTTCATATTCGCGAACTATTCAGTCGCAACTTTTCCGCAACCTTAGCGCAATTGGCGCCATAGCATGGGGTCAAACGGTCAAGTCACCGACTCACCGACTTCATGTCGGACAAATGCAAACTCGTACTCGCTCATTTCTCGCCTGCCTTCAGACTGATTTCAGAGAAACAGTAGATCAACGGTAGTTGTGATAATGTCACATTGTGCACTGAAGTAATAGTTCCCTTTTCCTTGCACTAGAATGATGTACATGTACATGTAGGATACATGCAACAGGCTACTGGCACTGTGTAAAGTGGTGGTTCACCGCAGGAGGGGGTGTAGATCTACATCGATTGTGACGAGTTTGCTGTCGATGCACCGTAAGTTCTGCTATTTCTACTCCCTTTTGTGTAGTTTTTTGCACTAGAACTCTTCTTTTTATAGGTTGTGATATTAGCAACTTTTGAGCTTTTTCTGAAAATATGGATGCGATTTCAGCAACTAGCACTTGTTTTGGCACGGTTGCGAAAAGCATAAGTTGCGAAAAATTATGGCATCTTTGGGAAAGGGCTAAACTGTAAACAGAATACAATTGACAGTGGCATGGCGAATGATTAGAACACAACACCAAAAAATGAAAACAATTGTATGTGTGAAAAAAACGCAAAAAAACGAGAAAAAAACCCAAAAACACCAAAAAAAACAGGAAAATACAAGGGCACTGTCCTGCCCACCATCGTCTCCAAAACCTCACAGCCGGCCCTCCGAGATTGCCAACTCTCGCAATGCATTCACAGGACGGTGATATGACGATCGGGCACCGCGGATGCACATGATCGCCGACCGCAACAATGCAAACGCCAGTCGACACCGGATATATGTTATTATTAGGGATATCACCGTATTTTTTTCTTTCGTAGTAAACCAAGAAAACTGTTTGTTTTCGGGAAGAACTACAGTACAGGAGATAGCACAGAAAATTTGGATGAAAAATCTTGAAGGATACCAGAGATATGAGGCGTCAAAGTCATACGCCAACCTTCATCATGATGTATGCGGAATGCCATACTGCTGTGGCACCAACAGGGTTTTCCGGAAAGCCTAGCAAATGCTTAGCAACAGTACAATATTGTCAGAATGATATGAAATCTGGCTTGTAGGTGCAATATAGGTGTAATATAGGTGCAATACAGGTTGGTTAGTCCTAATATTGACCAAAATATAATATTTCGGCAAGCGATGACCAATGAGAACGAGCATGGCGCCCGTAGCAACCACCATAGCAACAATGCTAAATCCATTGAACACGAGTTCCACTACTATGAAATTGAAGTGAGCACTGGTGGCTATGGTTGTATAGTATACATGTACACAATTTGTAAATACAGCAGTTTGGTCTTCAGATGCCCAACTTTACTGGGCTGTCACACAGTTGATCAATCATGTACATGTACATGTACATTTTACATGTAAAATGTACAATAGTGAAATATGCGTACAATCCAATCACTGACGCGATCCATGTCAGAGCACCACTCCATAGCAATTTCTTTCTGGTTTCAAGGCGACGAGTCGAATACAAAATCATAGCTCACTTTGTCGCAATAGCGAAAGTCTCCGTCAGGTGCAATCTTTCACTAGGGCCAACAAATCATCTGAAACACTCCTAGCGCTTGAACATATTGGGTCCAGAAATTCATTCATTTCGGGCGACCAGGAGGTGAAAGTCTTGAAAGCGCGATGAAGAGCGATCCCCCAGCTCGAGAAGAAAGCACTATTCTACATAATTCGAGGTCGCTGAACACGATGGTGGGTGTTTCCTGGCCGTGTACTCCCTCCAAACGGATGAAAAATCCAATTGAAAACTACACTCCTCACAACAAAAAGCTCAAACTACAGTTGCCCAAGCAAGTGCGGCACCAAAACGAGCAGGAAGACCTCAGCTATCAAACGCACCAACTTTCAACTTTGAAAAAGAAAGCAGGACAAAGCAATTCGACAAAAACTGCAGCGAAGTCCATGGTGCCACCGCTACCATGCTAATGTACGTGACCCGCGTGAAGGCTGTTTTCAGCTGATTTGTCACGTGACTGAACTCCCTATTATTATACATACTAGTCAGAACAACAGATGGCTTGATCAGTCACAACTTAAAGTTTCATGCCATCTCAGGCACTCATCAGGTGATATGAACATCAAGAAAAATAACCCACTATTTAAAGCCCAGTATGGCGGGACAAGGATAACAGAAAGCGCTAGGGGCGCTATCAACTCATATCCGATTCAGTGTCATAGCCAGTAAGGATCGCGGTACTAAGGTGATAAAGGATAAAGGTGATAAAACTGAGCTGGCCTAGCTAGTGAGTTCCGCGGTGCAAAGATGATGATGGTGACAAGGCGGCAGAGAGCTATCAACTGGCCATACTGCCTGGAGGCAGGGTGCCGAGAAGATCATGTTATCGGTGTTGACAGCATGAATTTATTTTGATGTCGACATTTGGATATCAACTCCGACCGCTTGTTGAGGCTCGTTCTCCTGTCGGCAGTGATTACTCTCGCCTTCTCCTCGAGGCACAGGCTGCATCTTTTTGTTATATTGCTGTAGGCCTTGGCCTTCTGGACCACTCGCCACTTGATGTCGTGCGTCTTGCCATTATCTTTTAATTCCCACACATGCTTTGAGAGGCCCGTGGATTTGCGGTATCCAGGAAGCTTGATGGATGTCTTGTGGTTCCCGTATCGAAGCTTGAATGGAGGCTCCGTACTGCCAATGTAGGTTTTGGGCCCATCGCTGTGGCCATCACTCGACACCTCCGCCGCGTAGACTATGCTGGTTGCTTGGCACGCTCCGTTGAGAGGGCACTGGTCCTTGCGACGGCAGTTGCACGGCTTGTCCGGTTCCTGGACGTACAATTGACGCTTATTGTGGCCACTGATAATGTGGGCCATATTCGGCAAACAGGAGTAGCTCACCTTCACATTGAAGCGGTTGAAGATTTTGTTCATTTTGGACCCCTTAGGAAAATGCTTGTCGATCAGCCGGAGGAAGGTGCCGGCGATGTTGGTCCGGACACTCTTGGAGTATGGCGGGTTAAACCACACCACATTCCGTTTCCTTTTTCTTTTTTGCTTGCTGCCGTTCATTGCAGCAGGGGGCGTTGGGTCAATGTACTTGATGTTGGCAGGTAATCCGCTGGCCGCTAATGCATTGCGATATGCAGGGGCAGCATCGGCGAATACGCCGCTGTCGGCAGATATGCTTGAGACACGTCGAGCGATCATATCAGGGATGTTCCGTAGTATGGATGGTGGGTGATTGGACATGGCGTTGACGTAGAGAGGTGCGTCTCCAGGTTTACGATACGGCTGGAATTTCCCGGTGTCGAGGCTGAGCGTGACGTCTAGGAAATTCACTGTCGAAAGATTAACGTCGATAGTGATTTTTAGATCATACTGCTTGAATACTTCGATAATGGACTTCCTCGTGCGGTCGGCAACTGGATTTTTCTTGATGTTCATATCACCTGATGAGTGCCTGAGATGGCATGAAACTTTAAGTTGTGACTGATCAAGCCATCTGTTGTTCTGACTAGTGTGTCACGGCTCTACCTTCCCGGTATCGAGCTCTCTTGGATTTCTGCTGGAATTCACAACAGTGTGTTATTATACATACATGTATGTTAGGCCATGGTAAAAATTATCTTTGATTCTCAAGTACGCGCGCACCGATTTTTGGCGGCGCACCGACGATTTTTTTTATTTCTATGTATGCATATGCGCACATGAAAACGGTCAATGCGAAAAGCATGAATCAGGCAGTAGTAAAATACCGGTATTTTTCTACTCCCTGGCCTGAATAATAAAATAATTTTATGAACCTGTGACGTACATATGTGTGACCCTATCTTTGGAGATAACAAAATTGTGGGAAATAAAATAAAAAGTCGCTCGCTTGCACCGATTTTCACAGGCTCATGACCTGAGAATCAACTTTATTTTTTACCATGGCCTTATGTTATTATTATTATTACCGTAAAGTACCGTTGATCCGCCCCCTCTCTAATTCCCGCCCCCTGTCGATTTTCTCCTTGTGAAGCGACTTTGGCGTATACAACGAAATACGATGTTGAACCGACGCATGCACTGCTGTACACAATACTTGCCAATCCAGGATCAAAATGTGCACAATCCAGCACATTGAGTCTGATCCTCTACGTTGTTGTACATCGTACTGCACTTGACAGCCTTGATCTAATTCCCGCCCCCTGCCGAAAACCCAGCTGGGAAGCGACATGGCGTGGGGCCCCGGGGGCGGATCAACGCTACTTTACGGTATTATACTCAATCTGCGGACATTATTATTTAATATAATAAAGTCACGAATTCACAGGAACGATCTTGCCACCGTTCTGTGGTCTTCATCAGACCAGGGAGTAGTACGGTATTGTGCTACTCCCTGCTTCAGACACCACCCGATCATCTCTTTCCCTGGCCCGGGCCATGGACCAGGAAGTGGAAGTCTCCACATCACGACGAGTGTCAAGCGGGAAGTAACAGTTATGTAGTTGTGATTGTATGGTGTCAACCAGAGTCATCAGGATTCAAGGAGCGGACTGCTGTAAAAAGCACTCTACAAGTAGATCGTGGTTGGTGTCACCATGGTGACAAACAAGGATGCCGATTCGATTCCCGAATCCCGATCCACCACACAGGTACGTAGGTGTGCTGGTGCTACAAGACTGGATTCATGAAGTACGAGTACAACCAAGAGTCCATAACCCATGGACTCTTGGTACAACCAAGAGTACGTAACTCTTGGTACAACGGCAAGAGTCCATAACCCAAGAGTATGCAACTGTGATCTCTTTTCAGTCCGATCGCCAGATTCAAAAAAACCTTCTTTTTCCGTGACTTTTATTTTCCGCGCGGCGCGAAATTTGAGTGTTGAGAGAGAAGATCGTGTGAAAGGCATACCTTGACGTCCATTGACAGACCGTGAACTTTCTGTTTTACTGAGCTATTCCTTCGTATCGCATCAGCCTTTGCCGAAATTTATCCTTATTAGGTATATTTCTTCCCTAAATTGCCGTTCAAAGTTTGCCCAGTGCTTATGAAGATCCTTTTTTCGCCTTCTTATCCAGACTGCCATTTCGACGAGATTCTTGTTTTCAAAAGTTTCATTTAGTGCCATGACCTTAGCCGCGGCTTCACCGTGACATACTTCCCAGTCTGGGGCGCAGTAAGTCTTCCTCTCCTCACATCCCGGAGTTCGTTCGTGTCCGGGCTACCATACTTTCAGGACAGCCAATTTCATATACCCCATTTTTTCTTTATTTTTTACATGTTTTTAGACTTGAAACACCATGCCTGGTAGGCGCAGCCATGCTGCAGACCTCCACCCCGAGCGTTCATGTGGTCCCTGTGGCATATGTGGAGTGAATGCACTTGACGGGAAGTACACCCACAACACGTCAATCAGCAACTGGCAACAATTAATCACTGCACCATGGGCAACTGACAGGTACCCGCATGCACATGACTTGCAGGGCCATGCATGTATTTGGGGGCCTTGCAAGAAATCCCTTACACGCAGCAGCAGCAGCACCACCACCACCACCAACAGCAGCACCAACAGCGGCAGCAGCAGCAGCAGTGTGGACACACCACCCGTCCGGCACCGGCAATGCTCCGTGGCAGATTGCGATGCCGATGCAATTACACGCTATCCACCCACACAAACTGACTCGCTGCCGTTGCAGGATGGGCAGGACATAAAGGATGCAGTGGTGTGCTCCAAGCACTATAGCCAGCTGACCAGCGGCCGTAAGCACCACTGTGGCGATTGCCATGCGCCAATGGAGCTAGAGCCATTGCGGAAGGCTGCAAATTACCAGGTTGTGGCAGCAAAGCTGAAGGATGAGGGCATCACTGTTTCAGAGGACGCCGTCTACTGTACCAAGTGCTACAATGCACACCTGGCCTTGGTTACAGTAGACGGCTACGCAAGCGCAGATTACCAATTGAATGCCATTGTTATAGCACAGCGGGGCATACACACGGCTCTAGCGGCAACACTCGTGCTTGCTGGAGAGCAACTGCTCTCAAAGAGTGCAGTTTTGTTGGTCACACTGCACGACCACTTCATGCACCACGCTGCCACAGGCTCACACAAACCAGCAAAATGGCTTCTCAGCCAGATAATGGAAGTGTTGGCAGAGCACATTGAAGTTGTATACCCGAATGTGAAAAAAAACGTGGTATCCTGTTGCTACGGAGAGGGTCCAACACGCAACAGGCCCTTGCATGATGCTCTTTCCGCCCAGCGATGCGCTTCAATGTCACACGACAAGCTTGCCACGGACATACCTGTAGTGAACAAGAGGACAGAATCAGAAAAGGGAGTTTCGGCAATGGCGGAGCAGGTACACATGATGGTCAGGGCACAGGCTGGTGAAGGCAAATGGGTTGTGTGGCCCAGGTTGCAAGTGTCACAACTGCCAGAACATGCCAAGCGCCACCACCTCCAGCAATTGAGCTACGTGTAAGTATGTATGCAAGTACATGTACCGGTATGCATATTTGGATGCGTGTATAATGTCATAATTGTGTTATGCATGTTCACGCAGATTTAAAATAGTCTCAAATCTGCAACTGGTCTGCAAGCATACCTTGTATGTTGTGTGTAACTGTCTGGAAGTGTTCAATTTCACACCGTTGACATCTCTGTGCTTGCTGAGGTTTTGAAATTTTAACTATGGCTTTGCTGTTTCATGTATGTCCATTTTGGGGTGAATTATTTCCAATGCCAAAGGTCCGGCCTCATTTCTCGGTGTTGACCTGAAGGAGCTGCACGATTTGTTAAACCGCAAGCAATGTTAGTGGACAGAAATGCACGTACATGTATGTATGTACAATTTTAAACCCACACACACACGTAACTACATATTGTATCTTTTTTCCAAGAGCGTTTTGATGGTTTCTGAGAGCTGAGGTATTTCAGAACAGTTCACAAATGCACTACAATAGTTCAGACACCAGAACTGAATACGTTTTATAACTTTGTATACTTTTAGTGGCTGCTGGTATACTCGTTTTCCACATGACAACAATATGTATAAAAATTATCGAAATGATATACAAAGTCTTTCAATTAGTGCCATCGGCTTAGCCGTGCTGGTATGCTCAGACTATTTCTATCACAGGGCACACAATTATGTACTTACTGAGGTTTCTAATGACTGCCTCGTGTCCGCGGCTTCTGGCAGCTGCAATTCGTCTACTTCTCGACTCGAGTCGACGAAATTAGAAAAATAGGGAATATAGTTTCTTCCTAATAAAAGAGGTACATTGAGGTTACGACCTCAAATTCCCACTCGTCATCACAGCAAAGGATAGAACTCATCATTTCCCACTACATTGGTGACTTAGGAACCCAGTGATATGATAGGAGAAGCAAAATCAATTGCCAAAAATTAGGCAAAATTCTCCCTCAACTGCCATGAGCGTCGTCATCTTTCCCTGCATAAAACCTGTATCACCCTTTCCCGCAAATAAAATAAAAATCAGGCAAATCAAGGCTTGGCGCACGGACTGTTTTATATGGGCCAGATGCGCGGCGCGCTGCCTTCATTACATCATTCAGCTGCAGTCCGCGCACTGCGGAAAATCAAACACCGCACTTTCTCTCCAGTTTGAAATGAACTTTCGTACGGAACTGGAGTTCACGCGCCAGAATTCAGAGATTGTGTAGGTACTGGAACGAATCGAGCAAAAACGGATGGGCTCGTGCGAGAAATTGAGAGTTTGAATGCATGCTTTCAGAGCGCGATGAAGGCAAGTTACGTAATGAAGGCAGCGCGCCACGCATGCACCCATAATCACAGTTGCATACTCTTGGGTTTTTTTTTTTTTTTTTTTTAACTCAAACCATGCCTCTTGTACGGGCAAAACATAAAATAAAGACAATCAATTATTATTATTATTATTATTTAAATTTTGAATAGGGCAATCCCCACAGGCCTAAGGCCTTTTTACAGGGTACCCTATGTGGTCACGTATAGATTTGCGGAATAGTGAAAGCGAGGAGCAAGAGCGAATGTCAGCTGGAAGAGAATTCCAGCGGTCAGAAGCCAGAAAGCTCAAAGCGAATAAGCCATAACGAGTGCGTGCTTTAGGCAGAGCAAGTGAATCTATGGACTGGGAACGTGTATGGGCAGCTGTGCGTGTTGTGGCAGAACGAAGGCAGAAGCAATCAGAGAGCAGAGTGCTACACATTCCACGTAGGGCCCGAAAGACAAGAATATACAGTTTAAGCTGATAGCGCAGTGCAATAGGAGCAAGGCCATATCTGGTGTGTAAGACTGAAACATCATAGTGCCAAGGGAAACCAAAAACAATCCTAACAGCGCGGTTAGCAATACGAGTTAGTCTATCATGTTGTGTGGTGTGAAGGCAGTGTACAAACGCATTAGAACCATATTCGAGGTGTGCTTGAATAAATGAGCAGTAGAAGGTCTTTCTCGCAGCCGGTGTCAGATTGTCCCTGATCTTCCGGAACATGGCAAGTTTTGTTCCGACCTTTTTCTCAACTTCAGTGACATATGAGGAGAATGATAGATGTTCGTCAATGGTGAGGCCAAGATACTTCACCGTTGGTGTTGGGGATATGAGGACATCGCCGAGCCGAAGGCAGATGTTAGGAGGAACACATTTTGTTTTTTGTCTTATGATGATAAATTGAGTCTTGGAGTTATTAAGATTGAGACCTCGGTCACGTAGGTACTCTCTGATGACAGATATGTCAGCAGAGAGATCATCAGTGAGTTTCTGCAAGTTCGTGCCTGCCTTATACATAGACACGTCGTCTGCAAATTGCCGAACCTTGCTCGTGATGGTACATGATGGCAGAGCTCGGACAGATAGGTTAAAGAGGGCAGGACCCAATGTTGACCCTTGAGGTACACCTCTTGTAGGTGTGTACTGTTCACCTTCCTGATGCTTCGTGACTACTCGTTGGCGACGGTCACATAGGAAACTAGCTATCCATTGCAGTGCAGTACCACCGACACCAATAGAGAAGAGTTCTTGAAGAAGGGAGGCGTGATTGACTGTGTCAAATGCTTTGCTGAGATCGAGAAAAGCAGCGACAACAAATTGGCCCTTGTCTAGACATGCTTGCCAGTCGTTTGTTGTCATGGCTAAAAGATCTTCGCAGGAATGCTGCTTGCGGTAGGCGAACTGTTCATTCGGCAACGCGTTCGGAAATGATTCACCTTGTATGTGCGACATGATCTGCTCATACGCGCACCTCTCCAGCAGCTTGGAAGCGATCGGGAGGAGGGAAATAGGTCGATAATTACTGGGATCAGATGAACTCCCGCGCTTGTGAATTGGACGAACGTTGGCAATCTTGTATAAAGAGGGAAAAATACCTGATCTGAAAGAGATGGTGAAGAGCTGGGCAAGAGAGGGAGCGATTTGTTTCTGGAGGAGTTTGTAGATGGACGGAGGTATTTTATCTGGACCACTTGCTTTGTGGCTGTCAAGGCGTTTCAAATGGGACACTATGGTTGCTGCTGACACCGGTTCAAACTCAGTGAGGGACGGCTCTGGCATTGGTCCGATCGGTAGTTCGATACCTGTGCCTGATCGTGAGGGTGCACTCGAAGCGCGCTGTGGAGCGGTCGGTGATACGTTGAGGTGTCCAAAGGTCACGGTGCTAGCTGCACCTGCAGGTGTTGCTGGGGCAGGGGCTCGAGGTGAGACTATCCTGGCGAACGTTGCTGAAATGTCTTTGACTGAGGCATGGGGCTCATGGTACACAGTTGTTCTCCCAAGCAAAGAGTTGATTGTTTTCCACTGTAGCCTTGGGTTGCGATTGTTTCGAGTCAGTTCGTTTTGGAAATACGCAGCTTTCTTTCTTCGCATGAGGAGTTTACTTTCGCGCCTTAGAGCACGGAAAGCCTGAGTTAGACGTTGATCATCCGGTCTCTGTATCATTTTCCTATGTGCTCTTTTCCGGCGATAGAGTAATTGCCTTAGTTCACCGTCCAGCCAAGGAGAAGGTTTGTATCGTGGTGACGTGGTGATGGTCCAATGATTAGATCGAGCGCACGCGGTGATGATCATGTACAATGTCATTAATGACACTTGACAGATATAAATAATGTAAGCCTCAAGCTGAGATTCTTGCTTCAGCAACAACAAGCGCTGCCGAGTCTGAGGCCATTGCTGGTAAGAATGCCTTGCGTGCACCACGCAAGCACATCAGCGCTGAACGGACCAGTGCAAAGCCAATCTGGCAGCGGATGGCAGCTAGGGTGATGCTGTATGGCTCCCCAGTCTTGGCAGCAAGGAGAGAGGCGATGCGTTTGTAGAGCGAAGCACCATGCTTTCCCATGCCTCCGGTGGTAGAGAAGATGGCGGGGACAAAGCTGGAATGCTCCACCTCCCTCAGGCGCTGCTCATACGCACGACGCTTAGCCTTTTCATGACGGACATAGGTAGCAGCAAGTGAGTTGGAACGGTTCGAAGACGCATGGGGGTTGAATACCCGTACATCAATGTAGGTGCGTTCGAACCGTCCTCCCCAAATGCCACTAGCCACGACGTCTAGGCGTGCCTGGTCGTCAGCAATAGCAGTGCGATAACGGAGTTGCTCTCCGGAGAGTAGCTGGAGGTGTGGCTCAACTGCCACCTGATGGGCCACCCGCCTGAGCAGACGAGCAGTGAGGTCCCTCACCTCGTTGTGACGAATGGACGGAAATCCACCCGTCGGACACGAGAGGGAGTGAGACACAGTGAACTGCTGCCCACACGCACACAGTGATGGTAGCATACTCTTGGGTTATGGACTCTCTACAACGTTACGTATGTCGATGTCGCGGGCCTCGCGAGTCGACCGGCCGGTCATCGTGTCGGTATGCCCGACTGCAAATCGTTAGCGACGCATGCTAGTCTAGTCTCGTAGATCTACACCCATACTATTTTTTGGCCAGGCTTACCGGGCTCCTCTAGCGCGCTAATCCTCGCCTAGCGCGCCTGCGCCCGCGGCCATGTGGCGGGGGTATTGGGTACGGGTACCGGGCTCGCGGGTGCGGAGATCGAGACTAGACTGCGGGCCACGCTGTCAGTTCGGTGAAATGCGTGAAAGACTTTGTCTGTTCCTCGAGATCCTCCAGCTCTGTCGACATGTCTCTCTGAAAACTGTTGCGGAGGAAGGAGAGCTCGAAGAGAAAGTTGTCCGTTCGAGGTTGACAGGTTGACACGGATCTTGTGCGACAGATTTCAGTTCGAAGGCGAGTTCCGGGCGAAGTTTTATCCAGTTCTACAACGCTCGACGGTAAGTTGGCGAGTTTGAGTGGATTATTTTTTATATAGTCCAGACCACGATGATGTGCATATTTGTAGTATGTAATGAGAGGTCAATGCTATTTTGAAAAGAACCATTCCAATAAATTGTCTTTTGATCCATTTCGGATGTTGTCGCCTTCTTTGAATGAATTTATAGTTTCATATAGAAGCTCTTGTCATCGAAGTTGATTTGTAGATGAATCTTGAATCGTCAACCATTTCAAATCAGTTTTCGGAAAATGCGTCCACGACAACTTCGTATACTGTAGTACGCGGACACGATATATCCAGGTGGTCGAATTTTATTGAATAGAGTTTTCGCCTTGCAGGAACTGAAAGGCGGGGCCCCCCCGGGGGGGGGGGGGGGGCATGTACAGGCAGACATGCATAATGTGCACATCGTTCAGTTGCATAGAGCTGTCGAAACCTCGTTTCACTTTTCTGTATCAACATGCATACTAGTACATTGTACAGTTCTTCAGTTCAGAACCTAGTACAGTAGTACCTCTGCATGAAAATAAATGAAAAGCTACTCCTACCCGCATCGAAAAATAGAGAGCAAAGAAGTGCATTCAAGCTACATTAGACGCCTGCAAGGCAGAAGTGGAAAAGATGAAATGTTTTCTGATGTATTCTTCAGCAGTATTCCGCAACGCAAGTTGTTGAAATAGACAAAGTGTCTCAGGTCCTTGCTGAATTTCCTATATGTATTATTATCAGTGAGTGTACAGTACATGAACATGCATGTTGTGGTTGTATAGATAGCCTAAAGGTAAAGGGCAACAAACCTACCCTCCAAGCCATGTGTGGCTCGATAAATGAACAGCTGTGCTACCCCCCCCCCCTCGCTATGGAACTAGCAATGGCCAACACATCAATGGTATTGACTTGCTTAAATTCACACACCTCCTTTCTTCCTCCTCCTTCGCCCACTGCCACGATTGGCTGTGTCCTCAAACGGGGCGACTTGACGGAGTGCTGACTTCGGGACGCGGCATGAGGCACTGCGAGTCCGGCGGACCATGAACGCCTGTTTTACTGTTTGTTTTTGCACACACACACACACACACACATGCGCGCGCTTACCTTTTCCGCCCTGTCATAGCGGTTAGTAGTCCTTCTGGAGATAGTCCAGCAAGTCTAGCCTTATTCCTACAGGCCAGGCGGAATCAGCCTGGTTGGTCAGGCCACGGCCGGACCAGCTTTTTGGGCACCAACACGTCACGCAGGGGCGTCGGAAGGTGTTTTGGGGTGGTACCATCAGCCATCTGAAGTACAATTTACTCGTGGAGTTGGGTGGCTCCTCTGAACATTTTCGAAATTTAGAGCCCAAATAAGTGCCTTTTTATTGATTCACAGGGTAGATCTGCCATGCCCGGGACAAACAGTCGTACGGTCAATACTCTAGTGACCTTAGCGTGTCCGATGCCCCCTGCAGTGTGTGAAGGGCTATAGTATGGCTCAACCAATCCCAAACTGCTGCCGCCGATACTGTCCTAGCCGTCACGCTAGAAGTGCTTGCGACTTCCTGATCTCTTAGTCTCTACTGTACTCCTGTTAGAATTGGTTGCTGTACTGGCAAGTTTATAGCTGGCTAGGCAAACCCTGACCAATTAGACCTGCTGGCGCCACCACGTCCCTGACTGAGGCTGTTTTCTCTACACAATTCTCTCTCTTCTCTCTCTCTCTCTCTCTCTCTCTCTCTCTCTCTCTCTCTCTCTCTCTCTCTCTCTCTCTCTCTCTCTCTCTCCTCTCTCTCTCTCTCTCTCTCCTCTCTCTCTCTCTCTCTCTTCTCTCTCTCTCTCTCTCTCTCTCCTCTCTCTCCTCCTCTCTCTCTCTCTCTCTCTCTCTCTCTCTCTCTCTCTCTCTCTCTCTCTCTCTCTCTCTCTCTCTCTCTCTCTCTCTCTCTCTCTCTCTCTCTCTCGCTCTCTCTCTCTCTCTCTCTCTCTCTCTCTCTCTCTCTCTCTCTCTCTCTCTCTCTCTCTCTCTCTCTCTCTCTCTCTCTCTCTCTCTCTCTCTCTCTCTCTCTATCTCTCTCTCTATCTCTCTCTCTCTCTCTCTCTCTCTCTCTCTCTCTCTCTCTCTCTCTCTCTCTCTCTCTCTCTCTCTCTCTCTCTCTCTCTCTCCTGCACATGCTATAATTATTAAATTTGCCGATATTGGTTGTCAGGGAACACGTGTGATTCTCTATTCCTCTAGTAGTAGTAACATATAATTCTATTCAGACTCGGGTGGAGAATTATTATATTGTTTTTTGTTTTTTTCTGTCTCTGATACTAATAGGCTGGACCATTCATTAGCACTACCACTTCCCTGTCGGTGCAACTGATCATACAACATTTCCCACATACAATGGCTGAGTTAGAGAGGATCAGAAAGGAACTGGCTCAGGCCGAGAGGAAGTTGGAGCTGATGAAGCAACAGCAGCAGCAGCGTCAGCGCCCTCAGCCTCTGCCAGCCACGCGAACTCACGGCCAGTCGACTCCATCAAGTCACACGGTGATCACGCCCATGAGCCAGTATCCCGCACCAGTGCGAGTCATGACGCCGACAGCCACAGGCACAATGCAGCACATCCCAATCAGCCCCAAAGAGCAGCAGCATTACATGCGCTTCGGCAATGGCACCGATCCGCTCCTCGCAGCACGGGCGATCGCAATGGCAAATCCGCCAATGCGCTTGCCCTCAACGCCGTGCTCACCATGTACGCCTGACCAATCACGTACAGCTATGATGATAACGAGACAGAGTCCCCTCGGCCGATGCCAGCAGCAGCAACAGCCGCCACAGCAACGGCAGAAATCACAATCAGCAAGCAAGCCGGAGCCATATGTCGTTCAGCAGCTCTCTCGACGTGTTCAACAGCGTGCAACACAGATAAAGCAGCTCCAAGATGAACTCGGCCCATTCTTGCGTAACGTGAAGCCAACAATTCCGCCACAGTACAGCTGGTCTGCCATACCGGTGGATCATTCTTCTCGACTTGGTGCGCTCATAGGGCTGGAGGATACCGTACAGCATGTCATGGCTGCCAGCGATCCGGCACTTCAAGAGGCCTATGATCGACGCTGGGAGCAACTAGCTTCCAGCAACAAGCCGGTTTGTCAGCACTGCCACTGCGATCACGCCACGTTCTGGCGAGCGTTCCTCGATGAGAATGGCCAGCAGGTGATTGTGTGTGAGAACTGCGACTGGCAAAGAGTTCAGCAACCGTTCATGCAGCAGTATCACAAGCTTGTCAGCAGTGCCACCACCAAGGCCGAGCAGCGCCGGCAGGAGATCCTGCAGCTCTGCCGTGTTCAGCAGCAAGAGGAACACATGCTGCGCGATGCCCACATGCAGCAGTGACCGTGTAACTAACCTTGCTCTGGTGGCCCACCACTAGTGCTTGTTCTCCGTATGTCTCCCCTGCTACCTACACTTAGTTCTGTTTCCCCTGCCAAACACTAGACTCCCTAACACTCCTTTTTTTCTTTTTTTTTACCATTCTTAGTTGTGCCTTCTTTTAATCTTCGCCAATTCTTTTTCATCAGCTTTCAAGACCTATGATTTATAGTCATTGTGTCCTATTGGGATGTACATGTACACAAATTGTAGCCACAACTGTTGACTTTTCATCCATTTCTATGGTACATTGCCAATAACATCTCTTCCTATTTTTGCAAGTTGTTTTTAAAGGTAACTCTTTTCTACCCAAATTGCTTTCTGCAGTTCCTGCTTGCTTTTGCCTTGCTCTACAATGAACGACAGCGAAGAAAGTGCGCCGTGGTGTGTGTGTGTGTGTGTGTGTGTGTGTGTGTGTGTGTGTGTGTGTGTGTGTGTGTGTGTGTGTGTTCAGCCTTGCAAGCTGTTGAATGGTGCAATCCCAGCACAAGCTGCCATGGCTTCTGCTGTAGCATCGCTATCATCGCCTCCGGCGATGGGCGTCCAATGGTGTGTGTGTGTATGTATGTGTGTTGGGCGTTAGGCATTAGGCGGTTCAATTGACATCTTTCCAAGATTACTTTTGATGATCGCTCCTCTCTCCTGGAGATACCCACGTCACCAGTTTCCGGCAGGGAGCAAGTGTGTGAGTGCAGTGCACCTGTGTTCATTCATACTCTTGTGCCAGAACGGCAGCGCCTGGTTCATGCTGTAGACTCAGTGCACAGTGTGTTGTTGTTATTATTGGCTCTGCCAGGTGTGTCCGCATCACCGACTGGTAGACTACCAAGAGAAGGGAGCCATTATGCAAGGGGGTGGGGTGGTAGTTTTTGTGATTTTCATGGCTACATAACACTATTAACAGTTACATTTGATTGACATAGTCATAGAGCTCCGGCCCACGCCACGTGCTGGTAGACTACCAAGAGAAGGGATCCCCGGGAGCCATATGCAAAGGGGGGGGGGGGGGGAGTTTTTGTGATTTTCGGATTGTGCAGAGTCTGGGCGCCGGTCACCCGTGCTCCGTCCGAGGCACCGTTACTAAGGGCCTAGAAAGGGTAGCCAAGGACGCTAGGGGACGCGCTCCCGATCCCATGGATGGAGCTAGCGCTGCATGCTGTGGATGTGAGCTCTCAACACGACTGTCGACATGTGTTTGAATGAGCACGACTCGCCACGCGGCATGCAGCGCGCAAGAGGAAGAAACCTTAACCTGCGCATGCATTTATTTCAGGGTTGGTCATTTCTCCACTCGTTGTTACTGGCTTACTACCCCGTGTGGGATGGTTAGAGTATTTATCTTACTTTCAGGGACATGGAGACGACTATGTATGATGTCGAGAGAATAAGGAGGCAGGAATTCTCTCGCCTGAAGGGTAAGTATTTCTAATTTTTACCACTCGCTATTTTTTATTCCTTCAAGAAGTTCTGTTTTCCCTTCTACTACTAACTAGCTTTGCATCTTTCAAATCAAATGTATATTTTCTGTAACTCTGGTAAGAGAATGATGCCTATCACTGACTTGGCGGAGGGGAAGCACTTTTCAAAGTTTAGAATGCATATCGTCCCGTTGATAATAACCATGAAAAAGATGTGACTGCTATTTTTAAGTACTTTTACTTTTTTAAATTTTGTTCCTTCTTTTCCATTGGCGAGAGTATTAATTTTATTTATTGCACAGCGAACTTGTTGTGGGCGAAATATAATTGTCCAGTATTTGTTCAGCTGGGCAGAGGGATAGATAGATGTGGTCTTGCTGCATTTATTGGTGTACTAGTAATATTTTTGTTTGCTTTCTGGTTTGCTTTCTGTATGTTTATGTGTCGTGGGATGCAGATACCGTGTACGTGGACCATGCTGGTGCACCGCAGTATGCGGAGAGCTATGTCCGACGCCACTGTGAGCAGCTGTGTACGAACATCCTGGGTAACCCGCACAGCTCCGCGAGCACGTCCAGCGAGCGTAGCGCCGGGCTAGTGGATGGAGCTCGCCATCGCTTGCTGCAGGAACTGGGCACGAGCAGCGATGAATACAGTGTCGTCTTTACGGCAGGCTGCACGGCCTCGCTCAATCTTCTCTCGCAGTGTTTCCCGTGGAGTTTCACCGATGCTCATCAACCCGCATCTAGCACCATGACCAACGAAGACAATTCTAGCGGCGATAGAGGGCAGTGCTCGTGTGATAACCGAAGCGTGCTGGCCTACCTCGCCGACAATCATACGTCGGTAGTAGGAATGCGAGGTGAAGCTTGGAAACAGGGTGCACATGTCACCTGCTTCTCAACCAAGGATATTGAGCAAAGCAGGAGCGTGCACGAACTCTTGAAACGAGGTGAGGTGATCCATCAGCAGTGTGAGATGTCCACACCAGTTGTTACTGGAGCAGAGCAACATCACGCACGCCTATCAGATGAAGGGCGGAGGGTGCATAGTTCTGATCACGGTTCCGAGTCCGGCTGCATCAGTTCTGGCACTGACCTAAGTTCATCGGGCTGCAGCAGCTGCGATACAATACGCCGTCAACGGCACTGTCTAGTTGCTTATCCTCTGCAGAGCAACTTCAATGGTGCCAAGTACCCGCTATCCTGGTGCCGGAGAATCCAATCGCCTCCAGTGTCGGCAACTGACAAGAATTCAAGTCTAGAAAGTGGTATAGGTACTTGTCCTAGTATCCACGGGCATGTTTTGCTGGATATTAGTGGTGCTATTGGCACATCACTTGTTTCCCTGAGCGGTGAAGATCAACCACACTTTGTCGTCCTCTCGCTTTACAAGTGGCTCGGCTACCCATCCGGCCTGGGAGCGCTGCTGGTTCATCGAGATGTGTCGAACTTGCTGAGGCCGTCATTCTTTGGCGGTGGTGCAGTGGGTGCTTACAGTCCACACAGCGCGTTTGCCGAGCCAAGAGCATCGGTCAGCGCGAGGTAGGTCTATTAGATTCATAGATTGCTGGGCTAATCTGTGGGGGGATTCCGATACTTTGCGTTTGCCGAGCCAAGAGCATCGGTCAGCGCCAGGTAGGTCTATTAGATTCATAGATTGCTGGGCTAATCTGTGGGGGATTCTGATACTTTGCGTTTGCCGAGCCAAGAGCATCGGTCAGCGCGAGGTAGGTCTATTAGATTCATAGATTGCTGGGCTAATCTGTGGGGGGTTCTGATACTTTGCGTTTGCCGAGCCAAGAGCATCGGTCAGCGCGAGGTAGGTCTATTAGATTCATAGATTGCTGGGCTAATCTGTGGGGGATTCTGATACTTTGCGTTTGCCGAGCCAAGAGCATCGGTCAGCGCGAGGTAGGTCTATTAGATTCATAGATTGCTGGGCTAATCTGTGGGGGATTCTGATACTTTGCGTTTGCCGAGCCAAGAGCATCGGTCAGCGCGAGGTAGGTCTATTAGATTCATAGATTGCTGGGCTAATCTGTGGGGGATTCTGATACTTTGCGTTTGCCGAGCCAAGAGCATCGGTCAGCGCCAGGTAGGTCTATTAGATTCATGGATTGCTGGGCTAATCTGTGGGGGGATTCTGATACTTTGTGTGTGTGCCTGTACATGGGTGTACGGAAATTATATATTGGATTGTTGCAGATGGTGAGTTCCCTTCTCCTGAGTTTTTCAAGCTGCATTCTCTGTCTGCTTGCATGTCGTTTATGAGCATAGGCAGAGCCTTTCTTTTTCTTGTTAACCGTCTCCTAATGCAATTGGAATCGACTTTGAGCTCTATTGGTAGTCGCGGCATGATGTGTGGTGTGATTTGAGACGTGCTTGTGGACACAGTATCGTGCAATTGTATGCATCCACACCCTACTCTGTCTCATCGATGATATTGCGATGTAGCATTGGGAGATGTAGTCGTATATCTCCCTAGGACATTGATTGATGGTTTCGGAGTGATGTAAAATGGCTGGTCCATGCCCGAAACAGTCCAGCCGTAGACTTTAGTCAGTGATTTTTTATATTAGCTGAAGTTTTTGTACTTGCTTTCTTTGTTTTCTGACTTGCTATTGCACTAAGGCAGATTGGAGCATGGAACAGTATCGTTCCTGAGTCTAGCTGCTTTGCAGCATGGGTTTGACACTCTGTTCTCCTTGGTAGACAACATGGCAGCAGTTGAGAAGCACACACACCAGCTAGCAAGCTTAGCCTACGCACAGCTGACGTCCATGTGCCACTCCAACGGCAAGCCGGTGGTGGAGGTGTATTCGTCAACGGCGTATCAGTCATCGGCCGTTCAGGGACCTGTCGTTGCATTTAACCTGCTGCAGCCTGATGGGACCTATATAGGAAACAATCAGGTACGCTTGTAACGCATCTTTGCGTGTGTATGTACACCTGTACATGCGCATAAAATTAGCTTTTAGGAAACTTCACTTGTCAACTGCAAACTCCGAAAACGGTCTTTTCACTGCGATTAAAATTGAAATTTACGGTACACCAAATTTTCGGGCCTGGTCCATCATCAGGGTAATGAATGACAAAATATCCATTGCATAGGTACTTATTGAACTACATGTATGAAGATGTTCAAGGACACATCACATTTAACAAGTTCCCAGGGCAGAGTACGAGCTGGACCTACAGGACAAACCTTTCTAATTGTCCGCGAACTCCAACGCAGCCACTTACACATTTAGGAATTATTTTTAGGACAATTTAAAAAAAATTGAACTCTCGGAGGAACTCTCCGTTTTGCAAACCACAGCAAGAAATGACTCTCTTGGGTCCCCGGTGCTGAACGGGAAAGGAACTCTCCCTTTTGCAAACCACGGCAAGAAATAACCCTCTTGGGTAATCCACGGCGGTCTTTGCGGACTGTGCCACAGGTTGCTGTGCCAATGGTGCTCTTGTACTGGCTCAGCTCAACACTGGTGTACCAGTTATCCGTGAAGAGATGGTATCCCTTGTTGGCGTACGGCTCGATGAGCTTTGCAACTACAGCACCGGATTTCCCCACCTGCTTGACCATGTTGTCGCTGAACATGGTGTCTTTGCCAGCATAGATTCTAAAGTTGCACAGGTATCCATTACTCTCGCACAACGCAAACACCTTTATGCCAAAGCGAGCATGTTTCGATGTATTGTACTGACGAAAGTGAAGCCGCCCTCGCCATGCTGTGGGAGATAGAGATATAGAAGCCAACCCACTGACTTATCATACTGTAAAGTCTTACGACACGCACAATCAGACGACGAAGTTCGATGTGTCAAGGCTCGAGATTCGGAGAAGAGACAGAGAATGAAATGACCAAACAAGAGCTTATCAAGTGCCTGGGTAGGAGGTACCTAACAGTACAAATCCAATATGACTTATCATGCATATCAAACGGGACACCAGTGTACCTGCCAATCCCAACAGTCTCGAGTCCATTCCGTCGTCAAACGGACGTCTCCTTTCCCCCCAGCGTACCTGCCAATCCTAACAGTCTCGAGTCCATTCCGTCGTCAAATGCATGTCTCCTTTCCCCTGGGCGTTGTACGTCGCTTATGACTGGGCTACTGGTCTGTGGCACAATTTCACTTTGGGAAGGGAGTGGTTCTGCTGGGCTGGGTATTGGAGAGGGAACAACATCATCACTTTGCAGAACAATGTCGTTTGCCGATTGCACTGGTGAGGATGGTGGTAAAGGTCACTACACGTGTTTGAAACTTCATTCTCAACAATAGCGATGCTGCTGGCCGTCTGCCTGTGGCGCACGGTGTACCGCAGAAACTGCATCCAGGACCAAAGCGGCCATGAGGGATCTGGCATACATACAGCACCGGAACCACTGCGGGATTGTTTTGCTGCATGCTCCTTTTTGTGGCGCATGTATGTGTCCCTGATATTTTTGAACTTTGTTTTGCATGCCTTTGCATCCATCAGCTTAAGCGCTTTCGCAGCTTCTGACAGGGTTACAATTGACCATGCGCGCTCTTTCATCAGCCTGCACCAGATCACAAGCAAATCGACATAAATGTAATTGTTAAAAGATCCCATGATGGACTCACCTATCTCTGTATTCAACAGCAGAGGTGTCCCACGAACAACAGTATCGCTTCACCTCTTCTACAAAGGCTTCTTCCCAATGTCTACCGGTATCAGCCGGTGAGGGGGACACATTTGATGCAAGGGACACAGCTGATCGTGGTGGCACCTTCGATGCAGGGGTTGTACCGATTCCTGCAATTCCCAGGTCCGGCACTGCTAGCGACATGTCACCATGGGAAGGGAGTGGTTCTGCTGGGCTGGGTATTGGAGAGGGAACAACATCATTACTTAGCAGGACGATGTCGTTTGTTGATTGCACTGATGATGATGGTGGTAAAGGTCAATGTAAAGATCACAGGATCACACGATTCAGTCGGACAGAGGACGAAGGTCAAGAGGTTTAGTCTCAAGGTTCGACGGAAAGAGAGAGTGCCAGAGTCCAGTTGCTCTTTTGCCTTGGGATAGTGATTTAGATGGCTACACAGTTGCGTTGCTCCCTACTACCTCTCTCGGCGTTTCTGCAGTTCCTTCTGTCCTTTACATTGGCGGGTCACTACACGTGCTTGAAACTTCACTCTCAATATTCTCAACAATCGCGATGTTGTTGACCGTCTGTCTGTGGCGCACGGTGTACCGCAGAAACTGCATCCAGGACCAAAGCGGCCGTGAGGGATCTGGCATACATACAGCACCGGAACCGCTGCGGGATTGTTTTGCTGCATGCTCCTTTTTGTGGCGCATGTATGTATCCCTGATATTTTTAAACTTTGTTTTGCATGCCTTTGCATCCATCAGCTTAAGCGCTTTCGCAGCTTCTGACAGGGTTATGATTGTCCATGCGTGCTCTTTCATCAGCCTGCACAAGATCACAAGCAAATCGACAAAAAATAAATGTAATTGTTAAAAGATCCCATGATGGACTCGCCTATCTCTGTATTCGACAGCAGAGGTGTCCCACGAACAACAGTATCGCTTCACCTCTTCCACGAAGGCTTCTTCCCAATGTCTACCGGTATCAGCCGGTGAGGGGGGCGCATTTGACGCAAGGGACACGGCTGATCGTGGTGGCACCTTCGATGCAGGGGTTGTACCGATTCCTGCAATTCCCAGGTCCAGCACTGCTAGCGACATGTCACCAGTCTCGAATCAGTCTCCTGATTCGGCATTTCGAAGGTAAACGACTTTCCACTCTTTTCCATATTTTGGACACAGTGAAAGAAGAAGAGGAAATCAGTGTGACAAGAAAGTTAGGAAATACGGCCAGGGCAGAAGAACCACGCTCCCTAGTCACGAAAACTCGATCATTCGATGTACGCTACACATGGACTGGTACGTGGTGTATCAAGGGGGAACGTATTTTGGAGGGAATCCCTGTACTCCCGCATCCTCAAGTTGCACCCAGACATTTCAACTCCCATGGCAATTCCTCATTTTAGAGCTCGGAGAAGAAATCCTCATGGAAACCGGCTGGAACATCGCGGATTGCATCGCAAAAGTTGACCCAAGCTCAATTTCTGCGTCGGGTAGAAACTATTTTCGGTAGGTGCGTTCCTTTTTTCTACTCAAAAGAGTAGATTCTACCTTTCTCTACCGGCTCTACTCGGTAAAAGCTGGTAGAGGTCGGTAGAAGTTGGTAGAGGTACGAGATTTCCAGCAAGATCAAGGAGTTGTACACAACTTCATAGAGAAGTAAACGTGTCACATTCATATCGTGAAAAACTACTAAATCCGGTAGGACAGAGTTAGTACACTTACCTCTACCTTCTACCTCTATCGGTAGAATGACTCTACTCTATTGGACCAGGTAGCTACAGCCGAACGCAGCCTTAGATGGACTTTTTTCTCTCCACTTCAAAAGAAAATTTGGCAGAAATAAGACAAATCAGAAGAAGCCAGATTCAAACCTGCAACTGCATGTATCGTATGTCAAGCAACTTCATCTACCACCCAGCCACTGTGCTGCTGAACCTCGTTGTTGCCACAGCCTTGTACCTAAAATACACACAATACCGTGTACACTATTGTTACATACGCTATCAAGAGTAAACAAGAGTGTGCAACTCCGCATCTCTTCCGCACAATCTGCAGATACCCCAGCCCACGGCGGATCAGGATCAGATTTTGGGGTTATAGGAAAGAAGTCGTGATACTGTACAGGCAGAAAATTTCGTCGGTCAATAATTCCGTCCAACTCCAAAGAAAAGAAGTTCGTTCGGTTGAAAATTTCGTCCATGGATCATAAGAGTGTATAGAAAAGCTGGGCAAATCGACATTAGTCCTACATGTAATTTAGTCCAAAAGCTCCTTGGACGAAAAAGACGAAATTAAATTCCAGACAAATATTTCTGCTTATACAGTAAGTCTATTATTGACTTTGAAATCGGTCAATGTGGGGATATATAGGCCTCGTAAAAGATCTCGGCGGACCTCGGTCTTTCACTCGGTCTACATTTCCCCATATTGACCTCTTTGTCAATAGTGAGGTTTTGCATTCCGAAATTCGGCAAAAAGATTCGGCACGCGGGAGCGAGGTCGAAAATGCACACGAAGATTCGGCATGTTTGTTCGGAAAAAGCTCACTTTGCCGAAAATATTTTTCGGATGAATTTTCTTGTAGAAGAGCGCTAGCGCGTGATTTATTCAAAGAGGTTTCTTATCTCGGCATCGCTTCGCCTCCGTTTTTGGCGACATCAGCATCGTCAGCTACCTCTGATTGCTCCTCTCCACTGCCTGTCTACTCTCTTTCGCCTGGAGTATCCTCACCGTCATCTGTGTGGCTGAAAAGACTATGGCGATACGCATAAAATTTGACTTGGCCATGGAGTTGGTTTTTCTGAGGCGACTGGGGAGGCAGGTTTGGCCCTCGACTCTTTGGGCGATCAAAGTTCGTTGGAATCAGCAAGAAAAGGAGCACGGGACAGGACATTGCTGATGCTGGGGCTCACGAAATGAAAGCACATCATTTTCGACTTGCAAAACAAACGTTGGTGCGAAAATTTGGCATTTTGATGTTCGACAAATGACCGAAGAACGCCGAACCGAAATTCGGAATGCAAAACCTCACTAATAGTAGATACAGTCGGCTCCTGATAACAACCACCATTGTGCAGGAGAATTAGTTCTTTATAGCCGAAGTTCGTTATAGCAGAAATGCACTTACACTATACAAGCAGCAAGTCATGGCTGACATGTGACCAATGACAGTATGACTGCACTTGGTTTACATGTAGCCCTACAAGGTTTGGTTCGCTATAAACGAATATTACGAAGTAGAGGTTGCGTCTTCGACTGATGAGGGGTGAATTCCCCGAAACACTGTGTATTGAGCAGGGAGCGGTGCTTTCTTGCAGGTTTGCCGAGTCGAAGGTTCGATGGACTTCTCGTGTTCTCTGGATGGCAGTCGTGAGTCAGTCAAGTGTCAAGTCGTCGGCGGAATAGCGCGAGCTCCAGTGCGAGAGCAAACCCATTCCTAAATAAACGAATATTGTTCACTATAAAGGGTCAATTTTGTATAGGTTCAAACAGGGACATGGACAATGCAGGGTTCTAGCCAGGTCAATATAGTAGGGGGGCGGGCATGGGAAAAAGTTACCCCATGACCCATTTTTTCCATTGTCCAAAATTGTCTTGCCATGCAAAATGCAACATCAGGGTTAACCCCGACTTCACTCCTCTCAAATGTGCCTTTATGAACCCTCTAGTAGTGACTATCGACTGTATTTTCGTTGAATGGCGTGAAAAAACACAAAAATCGGAAAATGAGTAGGGGGGCGGCACTTTTTCACAGGGGGGCACGCAAACGGAGTAGGGGGGCGCTGCACCCCCCTACCCCCCTTTGGCTAGAACCCTGCAATGGTTCGCTTTATCATAGGGGTGAAACGAAGGTGTCAAAGGTTCGAAGAACCTTCGTTTTCATTTGAAACAAACCTTCGTTTTCAATTCAAAAGAAGGTTAACCCACGATTTCTGCACACACATGCACTGATCTTCCTTGTATACAGGAGGTACTGTACTGTAGTTTGTACAGTCGACTAGTTTTGTGTCCACTTGGCTCCCGGTAGGTGCCACTGCAAGTTCATAGCAAGCCACGGACTGCGCTTGAGCGTAGCCATTCACGGCCAAGGTGTGCAGAAGTAGTCTTGGGCAGTTTGGGGCGCAAACTGCGCAGTGCAAAAGCTATAGGCGTGCCAATTGTGGTGACTGCACAGCAAATATGTGCACAGTCATGTATTTTGTAGGGCACATGCACAGAGTGTGCTTCAAGAGGAACTGTGAACTGGTAAAAGAATCCTTCGACACCTTCGTTCGTTTTCATGAAGAAGGTTCATTTGGTAAATTGAGACCTTCGTTTCACCCCTACAGTTTATCACGAAATTTGTTATATGCGAGTTCGCTATACCAGTAAGTGGAGTCGACAGTACATCATCCGCGGTGAAAGAGTTTAAAATAAGGACAAATTTAGCTGCACCGTAAAAGTTTCGTATGTTGAGCAATCATCGAGCAGTGGATTACAATATTTTTTTGCCTTCTGGTGCGCTGTTATATCTTCTTTTTTTCCTATCGAGGTTGGGAAGCTGGCAGCTGCTCATGACATTCAACTACGCACCGGCTGTTTCTGTAACATGGGTGCATGTCAACGCTGGCTGGGATTGTCGGACGAGCGCATACGTCATCACTGGGCGGTAAGAGGCAGTGCAGCTAGATGCTATTCTTTGTTATTATTTACAATCATGTATAAACGTACATGTATTTTGTAATGTACATGTATGCATGTACTGATGCAGGCTCTTATGTGTGTCGACTGATGTGCCTTATAGTCTGGACACCAGTGCGGTGATGAAATGGATATGATTGACGGACGCCCAACTGGTGCTGTACGCATCTCATTCGGCTATATGTCCAATGTTGCTGACGTGATGGCCGTCGTCAACTTCATCAGATCTTGCTTCCTTGTCACGGAACCATCATCGACTCGAGCCTTGGCTGAAGCAAGCGGCGGTGAAGGGACAGCAGCAGTGGAGTCCGAATCTGGTAAAGAACTTTGCCTAGTTTCCCTCGCCCTTTATCCAATCAAGTCCTGTGCTGCGTTTGAGGTGAGCAAGCTAGTTTGATTGTGCCAATGATTGCCTGTTCTTGTGGGTATTGTATGGGCGGCCCTTCTGTCTTGATCAGATACAGTCAAACCTGCATTTAGGCAAGACACTAGGCAACAAAGGGAAGCTATAAAATTAAAATTAAAATAGAAGAAATCACGTGGAAACGAGTTATGAAGCAACTAGTGTTGAAACGATCTCACCGGATACTCGTTAGCTCGCTCGCCAGAAACTCTGCTCGTTTGTGCGGCCAACTCGTTTGCACTAACGAACACCGTACACCGTACTCCGTACACATGGCAGTACATGTCGACCGGAGAGTCGTAAAATATTTTACGACTCCCTGGTCGATCGAGAGTCCAGTCCCGCGCAAAGTGAAAATCACTCGCAGTTGCAGTGACTGTATGCCTGCATGACACTTGAGTTGTTTCAGTTGTCGTTGCAGCTTTGGTGGACTCTAGTGATGTCTTGTTCCGCATCTGCTGACCTGTCGCAGGATATGCTTTGGTCACCTCTCCATTCAAGTGAAAGTTACGCTCAGTCGTTTAGAAGTTATCTCCCGCGATGCAGCGAAGACCAGGGCTACTTGCAATCTTTGCAAAAACGGTCTATTCTTACAAAGGCTACTCGACGACGGCGCTGAAAAGACATCTCGACAGCAAACAGCAGTCCGAAGTGAAGCAGCAGCAACCCCAAATGCCGGCGGTGATTATTTGAACCAGCTGAAAAAATCGAACTTTAATAGAAAAAAATTATTCAAAAAATCATATTTGCCACATCAATGAAACTCGTTAGCTCGCTCGATTGCTCGCTCGTTAGTGGAACTGATCGCTCGTTTGTTATAGATACGCTCGTTTCAACACTAGAAGCAACTATCCACGACTATAACAAGGTACTTCCTCCGCTAAGCAATACTTCGTTGCGTTTTTAGTGTTCTTGTCATGATATTTCTGTCGGCATTAGACATACCTGTCAGTGATCTATCCCCTACATAGGGTAGCTGAGTTGTCGTCCATTGTTCTGACAGGCTTTTGAACCTCCGAAAAGCGTGGAGTCCTTTGAAAAAATCGGCGAAGCAGAACCGTTTCTCGACAGGATGTCACCAGAACACAACCCCAGGCGCGCGCGCATGACACCAAAGTGCGAAAATGAGAAACAGTTTGAAAGACCGTGTGGCTCGAAGAAGTATCCAGGAGCCGGCCAGCGCTCAGGCACTGCTGTACTAGCACGAGTCGATGGTGCGCATCCACACAGAGCCAAAATCAATGCACTTGTGTTTGCGGTGCAGGGGAAATCAAAAGCGTTCGACATTCAGGTTGTCGCTCAGTCGGCGCAAAATCCTGATCTCAACATCGACGACTTGGCGTTCTTCCACAGCATGTAGACAGATGTGTCACTCGTGGCGAAGGAAACCAAAAAGGAGCTTCTGCAGGGTGTGGAAACGTGCTGGCACAACTACACCGCTGCGAAGATGGGGAGCGTTTGTTTGGGTCTGTATGCCTCCTTCCATGGCGTTTTGGAGAGTGGCCACAACTACCAGCGCCACCGTGGAGGTCGTCAAGCTCACAGTTCGAGCGCAGAATTTGGCGATCTCCACGATCAAAATAATTGTGTCTTGGAAACTTGTAGAGGCTGCGGAACAAAAGCTGGCAGCGCTGGCGGCGACTGTCAGCGAGGATGCAGACTCGATGTCATCAGGGAGTGAGTCGTCATCAGATTCAGACGAAGAGTGAAGCTGGACTGCTTTGAAACGAGCTGTGTGACATCTGTAAATAAATATCTTTCATATGCTGCCTTGTTTTCCACTTTGCGAAGCGTGTTCGTAGCCATAGAATGATTTGGACTGAACTGTAAAAACGCAACGAAGTTTTGCTTAACGGAGGAAGTAACAAATAGTCAGAAAGTGCGATAAAAGGACATGAAACTGACAGGCTACTGAGACATTCAACGACCCGAGATCTAGCTCTAACACATCTCTATAAAATTATAGTCTGTATGAACTGGTCATACTGTGTATGTTGAGATCATGGTATGGGACTGAGGTGACCGCTCTCTCTCTCCATACAATGTAAAGGTAGCCTCTTACTGCAGTGGTCATCGAAATGATTGAATGGATTGCAGGTTTCATTTCATCGTAAAGTGTAGACTGTAGATTATATGGCGCCAAGAGTACGTACCGTGTTATCCCCTATAAGCCACCATATGTGTCACACAACACGTACTGACAGTGCTGTAAGACAGCGAAGGTCTGTAATACAGAAGCACTGCAACACAGCTGTAGGGTATCAAATTGTGTAGAAAACAGGAAAAGTGAAGATGATGAACGGGCAAGAAAGGAGAAGAGTAGACTCGGGTGCCTGTACACCAGTAATGCCCATCACGTTTTCTGGCATGCTCTACGATTAGAGACGTGGCCTTTTACATTTTTTGATCAAAACCAAGCATGCAGAGATGGAGATGTGGAGATAATGCGGCCACTCACCTGAGCATGGGAGCCAGTGGGGAGTTGTCACAAGTCACTTTCAGAATCGTATCTTTTCCACAATATACTAATTTGCTCTATGCATGAACGTCTATCTTGTTTTGCTCTTGTCGTGGAGCTCTTTTCTGTTCTTGTCAGTCAAGACAGTGGCCAGTACATTCATTACCCTGCCCTTTCCCCGGAGCTTCCCCTTCCTATCTGCGTCAATGGAAGCTCATTTTGATTGTCTCTGGCTAGGTATCTGAATGGACGGTCGGTGAGAGTGGATTTCTCTACGACCGTTCCTGGGCGGTAGTGAAACCTGGCAATGTCGTGCTCACTCAGAAGCAGTGTCCAGCGCTGGGCAAAGTGCGGCCCGTAGTCGATCTGGCACGGTCTCTTCTCCTTGTTCACTGCGATGGTGAGTTTCTCAGCTGCCGCATGTTGCCTTTACTAGATGTATGTGTGCTAGACACCGTAGAGCGGGTAACAAGTTTTAGCCGTGGGACTCATAGCCCTGTGTGCACCGTTCAGCCGTATGGCTGTGAGAAAGTGAATGCCTCCCCTAGTTTTAGTGTCCGTACAGGACAGGCCTATTGGGTTTATTATTGTGCTTACAAGGCCATGTGGGATTACATCTCAGCACTGTACAATTATTTGGCATTTTCCAGAGAATCAGTCGACACACTCCGTATGTGCACTTGTATGCTCGCATGCATGTGTGCAGGGCTTGCGTTCACAAGCTCACGCATAATATGTGTGTAAGACTCAGTGCAATACTAGAGTTTGTGTAATAGTTCACTCTCTGCTAATCATCATGTTGACTTTGATAGACCTCGTAATGTGTGAATGTAAAGTCCTGGCCGGAGAAATTGTACCTCGCGAATGAAATAGCGCCGAGGGTTATGCGGCGCTACCACACACACACACACACACACACACACACACACACACACACACACACACACACACACACACACACACACACACACACACACACACACACACATACTATCCATTACACTCAAACTTGGCGCTACTTTATTCATGAGGTCAAATTTCTCTGGCGAGAACTGTGTAGTGTAGTTGCCTTGTGATGCTCTCGCCTTTGCCTTTGTTAGACAGTTCATCACCATGGTCTTAGTACAGCACCCAATCCCTTTCATAGCACTTATTCGTCCTTGGTCACGTGAGAAACTACTGCTGTACATGTACATGTATGCACTAAGCTCATGTGAGTGTACCACCCTGGTTCTGCGATGTTCTCTGGTCACTGCTGTGTCAAATTCCACGGGCAATACTTGATCCCACCACGTTCAACTGTGTTCATAAGTCACATATTATTGCTCTGCCATCCTTTTAGTCTCGGGCAGCAAGTGATTTTTTTGAGGTTATGCTTGTTTGAAGCAAGGGCTAATTTCTCCTGTCTTTCTTTGCTTTTTGTGTGTGGCGATATCTGTGTTTGTGGTATGCACGTTGGTTGCAGTGTAAACATCAGCTGCAGCACACATGCTTGTGTCCATCTGTCTGTGCCCACCAGGGGTTGCAATTGCGTGGAAAGAGCATCACCTATCAGCCTGCATTATTTTCGATAGACCAGGCCCTCCTGAAGTCTGCATTGTTGTGCTTGTGTTCGGATTGTACAGGTGTAGTGAGTGAGTGTGAATGTTGCCTTGTGCTATGCATTCATTCTGTACTCAGGCCAGACCACTCTAGAGGTTCCCCTGCATCAGGCAGTGTTGGATGATGCAACAACCAAGTCTATCAGAACCCGTGTATGCGGTAACAGGTAAGCCATCGTCTCATTCAGTGGCATTATTGCTAACGACCAGTTTGCAAAGTCTCATGCCATGCAAAATGTACCTATTGGTTTACTACTACTGTGATCGGTGCTGCTGCTGCTGGTTGCTGTTGTTGGTTGTGGTTGTAGTGGTTGGTGGTTGGTGCTGCTGCTGCTGCCGATGCCGTCGTTGTTGTTGTCCTTGCCCTTGTCGCCATCGCCGTTGTTGTTGTTGTTGGCGTCGTTAGTGTCGGTGTCATGTTGTAACGTGTTGATTGTGTGCCGTCATCATTGTTTACAGTGTTTGTGGCTGGCACTGCGGTGAAGAGGCAGCTGCATGGTTCAGCCATGTCCTGGGGCAAGGCTGCTTTCTACTTCAGCAGGACATGCCCAACAACAGAGTGTTAGTCGGCGCATCGCTGAAAAGTACGCAGTGCTAACGACTGTGCTATATTCCTTCGCCCCATAGTTAGTGAGAGCGTTGCGCTCTACTAATATGTCTCCTGGCATTAGAAATCCTCAACTTCTTTGTTGCCTTCTGTTACTGCACATGCATGTCAACCCTACCAAGATGTGTTGCCTTGCTGAACGAAGGGGTACCCGACATTTCTTCCTCATGCGTCTGGACGGGCAATCTGTTGATGGTTGCAGGACTAGACTCCATGTAGTATGCTGTGTGTGCGTGTGTGTTTGTGTGTGCTTTGTTATTCTTCTGCCGTCAGGTGCTGAAGAGCAGGGAAACAGCACAGTGCCCGTGTCACTGTGTAACATGGCACCGTTCCTCTGCCTCAGTCTTGCCAGTGTCAACGACTTGCACCGGCAAATGTCGGTAAGTACCTGTACCTAGCCAGCTCCCGTCTCACTGCTTTAGATCGGTTCCCACCGGAGTACTTTAGTGGCTGTATGGAACCTACAGCAAGGTGTGTAGTTACAGGGCTATATAATTGCAACTTAGCCTACTTAGGTCAAGAGCGTCGGACACGCTACGATCATTACGGTATTGACCGTACCACTTTTCCTCAGGAATCTATAAAATGGCCATGATCTGTGCTGTAAATTTCGAAAAAATCAGAAGAGCCACCCCAACCCCACAAATATATTGTAGTTCAGGTGCTGGCTGGCCGTACCACCCCATCATACCGTCCCTGCATGTCGCTGTAGGTATTGTAAGCTTTTCTAAGAATGTTCTCCGCCAGTAGTAGGTGCATGTGAGTACTATCTTGGAACACAGCGACTGAATGTAAAGTACTGTTGCTGGATGGACAATAGTCAAGGACACGGTGATCAGCCTGGATACGGGAGATGTGTGCTGAAAGCGCAGTGTTACATACAGTACGTGCGGCACTCCTTGATCTGCTCAACTTTTGTTGTAGCTGAGCATGACCACAGCTTCAATGTTGTCCTCCTTAGGAGGTAGAGGAAAGTCCTCCGACACAAGTTGTCAACACACCATAGTTTTCATTGTTTGACTGACCGGTTTCACTGTCTTAAAGGCAGATCATCAGAGTGAGGAATGAAAACCAAAATAACACAATTATATGCTGGGCAGGCGTAGGCTGCAAATGTAACTACCGTATTTGTCGGAGTATAGTGCGCACCTTTGTATAACGCGCACCCCCAATCTTCATTGGGGGTGCGCACTTCAATCTTCAGTGAAGTACATGCATTTCATATTCGGAGCATAGTGCGCACCTGCGATTTAGGGCCTAAAATAGCACTTATACCATGGTACGGTACGGAGGGCCTGTTTTCAGCCAATCAGCGCTCGTCTAGCCATGGTTATATTGGCCAGTATAAATCCCGCGCGGGATTTATATAGAATATAAATCCCGGTGCACGGTACGTACGCTAGGGCACTGCCACCGTACATGTTCACTGCCTGAAAGGCAGTGAACTTGTACGGCGGCAGTACTCCAGTGCACGGACCATACATAAACAGACACAACGGACACCACATGCGCGTGTACACTCCACACAGAACGGCACACTGACGAGGAACAGTGCACAATGGAAAAGAAGAATGACCTGGAATTCGTCTACAGAGTATTCTATTATACTGAATCTGAGGATAAAGAACGTCGAATAACCACGAAGTATCCCGAATGCATTAATGGGTCAGCAATGTACATTGTCCTTTCTAAGAGTTGAAGATCATCAACGGACTGTCTCCTTCGTAAATAAGTTTATAATACCAGTGTACATGTACTTCAACCCGATTGGAAAAGGCTACAATAGATTGGATTGAAATGTGATACAAAACAGTGTATGCAAATGCATCTACTTGCAAGCAAAACTGATTATGAGATGCCGCATGTGAAAATCAGCACTGTACCATAATTATAGTAACACTTACTCCCAAAGAGTCCAAGCTGTAATCTAACTAGTGACGGTAGTTTGATTCAACGACAAACTCCAGCACCGCAGCAATTCAGTCGACTTCCGCACCGCTCACGACTCAAGACAAGATCATGAAGATGCTACAATATGCACTGGAACTGAAAGGAAATCTTATGCCAAACATCCACGGAGGAATCTCCTTCTGACCTTGCTCGACCATTCTTTCAATTGACAACTGATAACCATCAGAAGATGTTCATGTACTGCATGATGTAGGAGATCTCCAAATAGGTTCGTTGTTCTGGAAATGCGTAGGGGTACCTGGCATAAGTAGGATATGACCCTCGTAGTCGGGTTATACCGTACCCTCATATAAATCCCTCCTGCTATCGCAGTCGGGATTTATATTCAGCCGGTATAACCCTCTGACTCGGGTTATGTCCTCTACATCTAAAGTGCGCACTATACTCCGGAAAAAACGGTATAACACATGTGAGCCGCAAAAAAACGCCAAGGGCTCCTAGGGCGGTGGGAGACCTAAAACCATATTCGGCATAATGTGTATTTTGTGTGTATATAGTATGATGTTTCTCGGAACTCTGGCATGCAAGCTATAGTCTATATATGAATAGTTGTATAGCAAGATGTATAACCACTATCTGGATATAGATAGTTTTATATAGCAAGGTATGTAGAGTATGTTGTATAGTAGGGTACAATATGCAAGTTATGCATGTGCGTACTACTAGAAAGTTTGGTAGTGTCAACAAATTTGTTGGCACTACCAAAATGCAGGTCAAAGCCTGCACTGAAATACATAGAGATAACGAGAGGAGACAGGTGGTGGAATTTAATGGAAGAGTTGCTTTGTCTTTCGGTAAAAAACTTCAACATTGTAAGGAGAGAAAATACTTTTCAACAATGATCTAATATTGTTAGAGACAAAGTGTGGGTGATAAGAGGCGGAGAAAGCGAGTGTATCACTACGTTTCTGTTTCACCTACATACTCTTCTTCTTAGCAGGAATGGTAGGGATAGGTTCAACTGTGTTGAAAACAGAAACCAGAAAATCCTGCGGGTAGCCTCGTAGACGGCGCCTGAACCAAAACAACTTTCGGACACATAGAATATCACAAAGATCAGTGTTTGTTCGGTTATATCTATACAATTCAGCCTTAATGAAAGAGCGGAAATTTGATCTGGGGTGATCAGCCTGATCACCCCAGATCAAATTTTCTATACATTCCATTTAAGTCGGACTTAAATGGAATGTATAGATAAGCGTTACGAGGTTTTTGGTGGGTGCGATACTTCAAAGAGCAACGTTCTAAATCATAAATTTTGAAAATTTCCAAGTCTAGGAAAATGCAGGTATTACCAGGGTCAGACCATGTCAGATTTATATCTGGTAAGTCACTGAACAGTCTTTGCTTCAGGTCATCAATGCAGAGTTTCTCTTCAAATAATATAATAATATTCGCGGGATCCGCGTCGGCATCGCTTGAATGTTCAGAAACACACAAACTAGCCTTCGCATCCGCAGGCCACCACTATGCCTATTAACCTTAGTGTTCAACTACAAGAAAAAGATCGTCAATATATCTTTTGAAGAAGAAAATGGATTCTCTGAACAATGATAGTGCTTTTTGTTCATGAAAAAACAGAAACACATTTGCTACATTCACTGCCATGGGTGTCCCCATGGCCATACCACGTTGTTGATGGTAAACAGAATTTTCAAAATTGAAAAAATTGTTTTCAAAACGAATTCAATCAGGTCTATTAACCCTCTAAGAGCCGCCCCATACTTGAATGCGTCGTAAACGACGCATTCAAATGCGAAACTTCAAAAGATCGTAACTCAGTCCAATCTCGCTCAAATCCATCGATCGAAATATCCAGGGCGAAGAGAAAACTCTCACCTGTCGGGAGAACCAATCCGCGAAGCGCTGCGAACAACGGGTCCTGAGATAAATCACACGTAAGTTGAGCCGCGATTGCGGCAATTTCAAAAGCGCGCAGTGCAACTTTAGTATTGAGAATTTTGAGACTTTTCGTCACGCTGGTTTACTCGAATTTGCACGGGTTTCACTGTTGATATTGTCAAGAGTACATAGCAAAAAAATTGGAACTCCACGATCGAGTAAAATGAAATATCTGGAGCGGGATGCAATTGGACGCATTTGGGGCATTTTTCGTACTGTCGCTGCGATCTTGCGCTGGATAGACGGTGTGCTGGCTATCATGATCGACCTCATTCTCTTCCTCTCGCGGAGACCGTTCCAGGAAGTCCTAGATTGTGAGGATTGAGTGAGTAGAACTGAAGCTATGATCCGAGGAACACGTAAAATGCAGAATTTTGAAAATTTCCTGTGGCTCTTAAAGGGTTAACAACTCTCTGTAAGGGTGGTCATCATTGACAAGAAATTGATTCAATGTAGAAATAGTATCATCCCAGCTCATATTGGTATATAGACTGACTACATCTGCTGTAACAATTTTGCAACCAGCAGGGAACTTAGTGTTCGAAAGATCAGCGACTATGCTGCTAGTGTCGGCTAGAACAGTAGATGAAGTGTTACCAATTAGAGCTTTAAGGTGGAAGTCTACAAAACGAGAGGCAGGCGATGTGCAATACCCAATACAAGAAACAATTGGTCTGCCAGGAATTAAGCCTGCAGCATTGAGAGGTTTATGTATTTTGGGTAACATGTAGAATTTGGCAGGTTTGAAAGGATAGTTTGCACAAAGAGCTGTGACATCCCGTTTGTTAAGCAAGGCAGAATGTGCTTTACAAATGCGACTCAAAGTGTTATGTAGGCTATCGTCTAACAGTTTAATATTTGCTGACTGGACAGTATCGTTGGAAGAAGAGAAGACTAATTTATATAACTTATCGTCTGATAACTGTCTAAAGCCTTCAGCTAGGTAGTCTTCTGAATTGAGAACTACTGTACCAAGATTTTTATCGGCTTGACAAATTTTAATATCTAGCCGAGACTGAAGGTTGTTGTAAGCAAATAATTCACTATGAGTTAAATTACAAGGACGGTGATTATGGGCTATCGAAATGCTAGAAAGAAGCTTTGACGGAATTCTAGTAGACCATATTCAATATCAGGAAAAGCCAGAGGAGGTTTCTTTTCTGAGTTAAGATGAAACTTTGGTATGTAATAGGAATTATTCAATGTACAGGGTACACTATTAAACAAACTTTTCCATCTTAATTGTCTTTGCAAATTTTCAAAATCATTGGACATTTGAGAAAGAGAGGGCAAACGGGTAGTGAGTCTAAAGCTGTTACCATAGCCAAGCACTTGTTTCTCAACAGAGGTGAAAGAGGATCGAGAGTAATTGTGAAAGCCGCTATTTAAAACATATTTGGAGTGTTCTTTAAAAGAGAGATTCCAAATAAATTTGTATCGCAGATCAGTTAGTGTTTTTTTCGGCACGTGGCGGGCAACCACCTCTCGTCTGCCATTCTTTTTCACGTTTTTTGCCTTCTTTTGTTGTTTTTTGGGAACAGGTTTTCGTAGGGCAGCGGCAACTTCACGTTAGAGATTGGTGCACTTGTCAATGTGGTTATGTCCATAGGCAATGTACTGGGCTTATCAGCTGCATGTTTTTCTGCAGCACGCTTAGATCTGATAGCTTTGGCAAATGTGCTTGCTTTGCGTTTGGCTAATAGGAAATCGTAGCGTGAAATAAACATGCTGGCAAAGTCAGAAGTAAGCTTATCATCGGCACAAAAGGTGACTAAATCACAGAAGTCAGTCCTAGAATCTTTTAAGGTGGCTTCGGCTTTGTCAATCTTGGTCCGACAGGCAGCAATGGTAGCATTGGCATATTCAGTACATTTGATGAGTTTAGCAGCAGGAGATAGTTTTTGAAACTTTTTAGAGATAAAGTCTTCAAATGTGTTGGAGTCTATTTGCGTCTGGTAAAACTCCGCCTTTTTCTTCTGGTCTGCAATCACTTTTTCGCTGGTACACACGCGATTTAAACACCAGTGTACGTACTGTTGAAGCTCGTCATCTGGGACGGGTTGTGAGCCTGCCATGATGCTTGAGAGTTGTGCTGCTGCTGTTGCTGGAGCCTCGACATCGTCGCGGTCGTCTCGCCGTTGTTTGGCGGCAGAGGTAGCGGTAGATGCAGCAGTAGCGGAGCTTGATGGTGGGGCTGTTTGGCGAGACAGCCCTAAAGAGCGGTGACCGCGGGTAGGGGTCTCCATACTAAGTAAACTTGAGGGAGTCTTCAGTGGTCTCGTGCGTATCCTTGAAGGATGCAGCCAACATGGAGAATACACGCTCGATGCAGCCGATGAGGGCTGCACAAGCAACACCTTGAAAACCATATGTCATGTCGATATGTCCCTCTCCCTCTGCTGGAATCAACCCGGCACAATGCCATCGGTTCTGGGGATGTCAATGTGTCCCTCTCCCTCTGCTGGGATCAACCCGGCACAATGCCATCGGTGCTGGGGATGTCCATGTCTGCCATGGCAACAATGTAGACGGGCAACTTCTGCATCAAACCCAGGAGATCATTACTACTGATGAATGGAAAGACTCTCAGACATTTGCAGCTTTTCAGCAGTGAGTGCTATAGTTTGAGCTACGTTGGGGTTGAGGATTGTTGTCGTCGTCCTGCAGAATGGCGAGAAGCTGGTGACGTGTAATGGGAGATATGTGAGTGTTGGCCTCCAGGAAGGACTGGATGTCAGGAAAGTGAATGGCCATTTGCAAGAAGACTTCATACTTTGACCACCACTTTGTTGCAAAGTAAGACCGGATTTCTTCCTGTGCAACTTTTCCAAGCCAGCTTCTGGAAGATGTGGCTGAACAGAGAAACCCAATGTTAGCCTAAGTCTGCCAGGGTAGGCAATTAGAAATGATGCCCAGTGTTGTTCCAAGTGTGTGAGAAACGTATTATGATGTCCAGTAATTGGGGGTACAACCTGGATCGAGTGCGCACAGCAGCACCATCTTGCATTGCAGCTAGCAGTCGTTGCCCTGTGACGCCATAGCCTCATAGGGAACATCCAAGCATTGGTTCAGCACTTGTACGAGCTATTGCGTATTTACATTGTTGGAAACGGCCTTCAGTGGCACTAGTCACTGCTTGATCTCCCATCTGTCAGTCATGTAGCCCAGTACTATGACAACGACGTCCCCTAGACTGCTACATGTAGTCCTATCAAATAGCGCTGCAACATCATGACCGCATATCTCCTGCTTGTTAATTTCCCACTCATCTGCAAGCACTGATGGTATTATCTCGCTCGGGTGAGTAGAGGTGTGAGGCACAGGTTTCTCTGCTCGAGAAAACGTCGCCGTCCATCAGCCTCTGCCAGTGGGATAGTTTCCTTCTCCAGTCGATAGGCACGCACACTGACTGACAAGGTCTTCACAACAGGACGCTTCTTTTTATCCCGTCAACATTAGCTTGGGCTAAGCATGGCGTTATGGGCTGGTCGACGAGTCCTGCTGCCGAGTAAGCACTATATAAAGAGGTGTCATACTGAACTTGTTTTCCTGCACATATACATTGTAGCATCAACTTGTAACGGTGAGGGCGGTTGACATCGGTCAATATATTATCTAACAACCGCTTTGCACTCAAGCTGTTGGATACAGAAAGACTGTTGCTTGGTGTATCAAGGCAAAGCCCACTGTGGTGATTCTTCAGGCAAAAATCTATTTTTGTTTTCTTCATGATCAAGTCCTTGGTCCTCTGCTGGTGGTTCTCATCGTGAAATCTATATTGGGCTCGGTAGATATTCATACTTCAAATGCTGAATGCTGAATGCTGAATGCTGTAACAGCTGAATATGACGATGCCGTGCACCTGTCAGTATCTTTACAGGACACTGGTATATGTCATAGGTCTGGTAGAATCCACGTGGTTGTTTTCTATGTTGTGTGCTTTTTTCTAGCTCTCCGAGGACATGCCTTCACTCAGTGCCAATCAACTTCTTGAGCGGTTCCGCGGCAACCTGGTCATATCCGGCAGTGGTGTACCGTATGAAGAGGATACTTGGACCCATGGGCAGATCGGTGATCTCAACTTCAAGGTTTGTTCCGTGAACTTCTGCAGCATCAGTGTTGTGAATGGGTGCGGAATAGAGATTTATACACTCGCACACATGTGTCGTGTGCGTGTGGCCTTTCCACTCTTTTTTGGGGGGGGGGGGGGTCCAGTGAAGTATGAAAGTTTTGATTATTTCATGAGTGACACTGCACCTATGACATTCTCACAGATAATGCACCACAAACTGTGCATTGTCACCAAGTCCTTGGTCCGGTGTCTTGTCCATATCGTGATCGGTATTGTTATTGGTATTGTCGTTGTTGCTGCTGCTGCTGTTGTTGTTGTTGTTGCTCTTGTTGTTGTTGCTGTTATTGTTGTTGCTGCTGCTGTTGTTGTTGTGATGCAGAGTGTAGGCCCATGTACGCGCTGTAGAATGATATGTATTGATCCGGACACCGGTCAGCGTCACCCTGAGCCGCTGAGGACACTTGCACGCTGCCGTGGAAAGCAGGTCAGTGTGTGTGTGTGTGTGTGTGTGTGTGTGTGTGTGTGTGTGTGTGTGTGTGTGTGTGTGTGTGTTTGTCTGTGATCATCACTGTACCTACAGCCATGCTCAATGAAACCTGATCACCTCCTGAATAGGTTTCTGCCCTGCTCCAGAGCACAGCCAAAGTATTCTCAGGTCGGGGCAACACATCACACACCATTGATTCATGCAATCAGGTTTCATAGAGCAGCACTTTATATGTGCACGGACTTCGTTATAGACCTAATGCAGTTGTACAGATCCACGAAATCCCGTAGAATCCCGTGGACCTGGTTGGGTGTTGAATGTGCAGGACCCTATTGTGTTTTCTGCTATTTCCAATAAGAAATGGGCCCTGAAGGCATTTCATACGAAAACCTTTTCTGATAAAGATGTAGCTAGTCATTAGTTCTAACCAAAGTGAAGAAGCTGGAAAAGCGATTGCTTGCCATTAAATTATGAGGCTAAAATTGGTCAAATGTGCATGCATAGCACACAATGAACACCCAACCAGGTCTACGGGATTCTACGGGATTTCGTGGATCTGTACAACTGGCATAAGGTCTATTGTTCTGCTGCAAGAAAAAGGTTCGTCACTGCGGTTGTGTGTGTGCTGCACTGACTGCCTGCATGTGTGGACGGGCATATGTGTTTGTGCACGCATGTGTGTGTGTTCCATTATAGATGACGTTCGGTGTGTACATGTACTGCACGAGCTACCAGCCCGGCAGCCAGAAGGCAACTGTTCTCCGTGTTGGCGACAAGGTATCTTTTCTTGCCGGTGAACACTCTTAGTTGAACCTGCCGCCTATGGAAAATAGTGGGCACAGGCTAGATCATGTATGCAGTGCCATACTATGTTTAACTTATGCTGCCAAATAACTAGTTCTTACTGTACAGTCATGCTCTATTCTTCGTCCTAGAAAGTTAGTTCTAGGCAGTAGTATGTTTTATTTAGGAAATAGGATGCTACGAGAGGTGAACACCCAAGTCCTATATTTTAGAGCATTTCCAATTTTGAACCAGCTGCAAAAATACAGTTTTTTGCCTTGTTGTTTGGCTTGATTCATTTGCTTAACCAACAACAGACAAAAAGTAAGTATATTCTCCCCAAAGTGAAAAAGGTACTTGAAGTAGAAGAGTATTATTCTATAAGCTAACAAGGGTAGGTCAGCAGATATGCCTGCCTCCCCTTTCTTGAAATAAAATAAATGTCACCATCGACTCCAAACATTGCCACACTGCACCGTGCTTCGCAGTCTCGGCGTATCAGTGTGGAAAAAGCAGCACACAGCAAGATGAAAAACAACGAGAAGGAAAGGGAGATCAATGGTTTCGAAAGGTTTTGCTGCCTTGGGCCACACTAGTTCAAACAGCTTAAACAGAATGTGTATGTAGCCTATGATCTCAGGACGCATGCATATTTATAATTATGTCTCAACAAGTAGATCATTTTGATCATGAATGATAGTCTATATAGAACAGCACAGTCATACAGACAAATAGGTCTATACGTCTACTAGTATAATTGGATTAGATAAAGTAATGGGGTAGCATATCTCAATAGTCGGCAGCCACTAACGACTAACGTCATACATATTTCCCTTGCAACGTGTCCAGCACCAGTCGCTGGTCAGTCACGAAGATCGGCGCGTCGTCGCTATTGTCGGCCCGTGACTCATTCTGCAGGAGGATCTCGATGCAAGCTGTGTGCTTGGCGGTGCGTGCATAGACGAGTGGAATTCTACCGTTACTGTCCGTTGCATTCACATTGGCACCATTCTGCAATATCAAACAGGACACAAACACATTTTAAGAACTTGGAGGAGCCCACAAACAACACCAGCCTAGCGGTACAAACTTTCACAGCTTTCTGGATTCATGATCTCTCCCTCCACTTCTCCCTTGACTCCACTATTATAGTGTGTGCCTTACGAAGGAACCATTAGCAAAGTCAGCAGCAGAAAGAAGTGTGATTCCAGCACATGGCAGCGCAGCGGCAGCTACATGTACCCATGTACGAGCACCTACCCATATTAGCAGCAGTGTGAGCACGACGTTGCCCAGTGCACACGCCACGTGCAGCGCTGTGCGGCCATCGCCAGCACCGTAGTGCATGTTGACATCCTCCGCTGTGCAGTGTGCCAGTAACTGAAAGACCAGCTGGCAGTCCTCTTGCTGACACGCATCAAGAAGTTGCTGTGCACGCAAGGCGGACAAATAGGTAAAGAAGCCACACACATGAAAGCCTGTTGCAATAGCAGCAGCTACCAGGCGTTTCTTGCCTGTACAAATTCCTTATATAGTGAACAAGACATGAAAAAAAGTAAAAGGACGAGCCGAGAAAAGGACGGAAAGGGACAGAGATGATGGTCACACACACACACACACACACACACACACACACACACACACACACACACACGCGCGCGGTCCTACCTCGCCAAGAGACGGCATGTCTGTAGTCCAAGGCTCCAAGAACTCCTTGTCAACGTACTTCTTGTGTATGAAGACATCCCTCTCTTCTCTGTATCACACACACACCAGAAATCATACTTGTACACACACAGAGAACACCCGCTACATGCTATCAAAATACGGTATGGAACATGATGTGTGGATTGCTACATGTTAACCATCATTCAGCACGTACACCCTGTGGAATAATTGTCACATCGCATCTGGTTACAGCTCTCTGGTTACAGCTCTGCTGATCGCCTACAACACATCTTAATTTTAGTACATGTAACACGAAAGCTCAAGCTAAGCTTGTTCGATTAGTTCCTCACCTTGTGGCAGAGTAAGGTAGTCTGCAAAGACCCTTCTGATTGAGTAATGCCTCGTACATGTCTCTAGCCAAGCTGTTGCCCAAGTTCACCATCAACTCCACCAAGTCGGGGCTATGTGCACAGACAATACATAGAATAGTTAGCAAAAGCAACCCAGTTTGGCATCATAGCTGTAGTAGTAGTACACATACCGTACTTGCGCTATTTGAGCCCTCTCTTGAATAGTACCCCATCTCGAATAGTACCCCAGCTGCTAAGAGCCAGTGAAAAATAAAGCCCTCTCTTGAATAGTGCCCCATCGGTGATGGACATTGAAAAATAGTGCCCATGGGCACTAATCGCGCGAGTACGGTAGTAGCAACAGTACATGAAACCCAGGGTGTGCAGCTCAAATGGGTTGCTGTTACGGCAAAATCCCTGGATTGCAACAACCGAGTGATGTCGTGAGTACGAACAGGCTTCAAGCAGGTCTCCCTGCTGCAGAACTGCAGCTCAGTCGTATGCACTGCCCTACTTCCCGCCGCATATATGCACCAACTATGGAGTAAATCCTGGAATTTTGTCGTGACAGACACCCCCTCCCATGCAGAAAATGTCAGAAGCTACACACTCTGGGTTTCATGTACTCTTGATAGAAGATTACACGTACAGGAGCAAAGGCATTAGGTGTTGTGGGCTTGCCTCACCAGCACAGGCTTGCTTCGCAGCCCCTACTCTCCCTGCTGTTTTGTTATTGTATACTCTGTTGTCTTCTCCCCTTCTGACGAGTAGGTTGTGTACTTAGAAAAGAAAAAAAGAAAAGAAAAAAACTAGCTATGCAGCCATACAGTGCACACAACATGTAGAACTAGGATGATACTTGTACATTGTGGCCATTTACCTCCATTCATCCAGCTCCAAAGATCGCACTCTCGACAGGTGAGCTCCAAGTTGTCGATGCACCGCAGAACACTGTATGCATAGCAGGCTACCAAAGTTGAGACTAGCCCATTCCGGATCTGCAAGTAGCCAAGGCAAGGAAGAACCAGCTTCATCAGAGTCCCGCATGCTCAACCAAGTCTTCAAGCTGAAAATGGAAAGTCTGCGTTGTGCTTCAGTACATAACCCAGCACTAACTTATTCATTAAACACAGGTGCAGTATGGTAGAATAATTGGTGGTAAATACACGCCTGTCCACGCACACTCCGCAAGCTGCAAAGTTACAACCAGGTGAAGAGCTCTCTCTTTCTCTCACCGCAACCACCAGATTCTACCATGCATCGACCAGGTGCAAACTGATAGTGGTGGTGAGAGAAGGAGAGAGCTCTTCGTCAGATTAGAACTCTGCAGTGGGCACGGGCAGGTGTGCATTTACCAGCATATCACCAGGCGTGTCTTTAAAACTCTTTATAGTTATTACTTAAAAGTGCATTCCCACAAGTGTTGTGGGATTGCCACTCTCACTAATGCCATTCAGGATTCAGGCGTGTTGTTCCGACCACTAAACTACCATGAATACACCTAATGGCGTCGTCAAACCCTACACACCGGTACACATCTCACAGCAGAATGAGTGAGCATGAATGCTAGCGAGCATCGCATCCACATGACCTTCTTGTGAGGTTACCTCAGCTTGTCTGCTAGCAAATTGGCAACTTTGATGACAAAACGCAGCTTCCGGGCGCATGCCTAAAATCGATTTCGTTTTGTGTACGAGTTCATAGCGAATCAATGAACCTCTTTACCTTTTGAATACATTTGGTTTCTTGAAGAAGAAAAAACCGCGACTACAACCTTAAACGTCATATCGTAAAACTGCCCAAGAACCCAATGAAAACTCCAGCTGAGCATGTCCTGCACATATCAATAGTGGTTCTCATTGGGCAGCATGCCACCCGTGACCACCAGTGTACTCTTTGAAAATCGCAGCTGGTAGTGATGTCCCGATTGTCAACAACTAATTACTTCCACATTCATGCAGTGGTACTGTGTAGGCAAGACTGGTGGACGCTTACTTGGCGAGACACAATCTGCGCAGAAATCATTGCCGTCCACTTTTCGGATTTCCTCGGTAGCGCCGGCAGCAGTCTGCGCAGGAGAAAAGAGAAACCCCAAATCAATGGCGCACACTCATACAATCACTGTTCAGGATGAGTATAATTATAGTACCGTAAAGTCTTGTATAAAAGCCGCGGCTTCTATGACTTTCTTGGTGAAATTTTGCAGGCCTCTATACGAGACAGGTATTTCTATGAGTGTCAACACTAAAACCAGGCTTATGTGTGATTTGATGGGCCCAAAATTGCGGCTTCTATTCAAGTGCGACTTTTATACAAGACTTTACGGTATGTGACATGCAGTCAGCAAGCATACATTCTCCCATGTCAGCACGTTCTTCCATTTTTCTAATTAATCAATGTTGACTATCATGCTTCTGATCTTGCTGGCAGAAACAAAGCATGGAAAGCAACAAACAGTAGCAGTGCATGGCAAAAACGGCACATCCACTTTCATGGAAGGGGCAGTGATCAGCCTGTACTTGAACACTGGGAGCAATAGCTTCCCCCATGATACACTTCCAACAAAGGACTGTCAGCCATCTGTCACCTAACGCAAGATGTAGATCACATGCTGCAACACTGCAGTGACTACTAGCACTATACGTGGACGTACCGAGCCTCCGCGAGTTGCCTTAGCGGACTGCGAACATCCCAGGCTGGCGAGGATCTGTTTCTCAATGGCCTTGGTCCACGCTAGTCTTTCTTCAAAGCTGGGTGCCTCCAGTGTCCAGCACTTGTTGAGGGACACAATCTGAAACTCAGTGTTCTCTTCGCCCAGGCTTTCCGTTTCCCGCAAGCCCCAGGAGCGATGTCGCCGATGACCCTTCTTGGTCGTGCTGCCCAGTGTGCCACTCCGCGATCGCGGCTGACTGCCATCTTCGCTTTCGATTCCTTCATCGTCGCCGTTCACTGCAAAGCTACTATTGGGACGGCTGCCCTCACGGTCACTGCTGTCCGCCTCAAGACGGTGTGGCGATGTGCTCATGTCACCGCCCATCTGCTGTAAATCATAGCTATACTTTCCTTGTTGTTTGGTTGGAGATGCGGGCAGAAAGCCAATAGGGCTGGTCGGGGCAACTTGCTCTCGATCAGACGTCTATGGTGTCACAGAGAAGCACAAATATGCACACGCATACACACACATGCACACACACACACACACACACACACACACACACACACACACACATGCACACGCACGCACGCATGCACACAAACAGAGTAAAATACAATCATGTACACTCTTGATGAGTTGCGCACACCGCGACTTACGGATACTGTCTGCATGCATTGTACATGTCCCGATCAAGCGACTTATCATAGTGTGTGAGTAAAAGTCGTGTGACTTAATGCCAGTAGCAAGCTATACAGTGATTTACAGAACAGCTTACGTACTGGCCAGTGAAAATCCACCTCATGAACGTAATAACACATTGTGCTACATGTACATGGCCCAAGCATCACCACTGTACTCACTTATTCTGGGCACTTAAACGCAATACCGTAAAGTACCGTTGATCCGCCCCCACGCCATGTCACTCCCCAGCTGTGTTTTCGGCAGGGGGCGGGAATTAGATCAAGGCTGTAAGTGCAGTACGATGTACAACAACGTGGAGGATCAGACTCGATGTGCTGGATTGTGCACATTTTCATCCTAGATTGGCACGTATTGTGTACAGCAGCGCAAGCGTCGGTTCAACAGCGTATTTCTGCTACTATTTCATCGTATACGCCGACATCGTTTCACAGGTAGAAAATCAACAGGGGGCGGGAATTAGAGAGGGGGCGGATCAACGGTACTTTTCGGTACTACCTTATTCATGAGGTGAATTATATCACTGGCGAGTATTTAGAACATAGTGTGATAGTGTGCCCCTCAATAGTATCAGGAGAGGGATGTGAGTACTAGTGCATTGATACTGGGGTCTGTAGCAGCGTAGGAGCCCTCACCTCAGATGGTGTTGTCGTGCCGGTGTGCGAGGAGGATGTTTGTCGTGGAATGGCATTGGGCCGTGTGCCGGGAATCTTGACTGAGATACGCTGTAGACTCAGACTCTTGCCATGTTCGTTCTCCATGTAGTCCTGTCAAACAGCATGCAGCCACAGGCACACATACGCACAGTGGCACACATGTGTGCGCGCGCGCACGCACACACACACACACACACACACACATACACACACACACACACACACACACAGGACATGGTCTTGTGAAAACTTGGAAGCTAACACTCATGCAGCTAAGCACACATACTAGTAGTACATGACATTGTACATACACCTTGGTCCTTGGTAACACTGCCATCAAATGGTCACGTGTCCCCTGTGCAGGGGTCGACAGCACTGAGTTCAGCATTGGACCCAGAAACGCCGCTCTACTTCCTGGACAGGACATTAGCACAGCTATGCAGGTCGAAACCACGGGATGACTTGCAGCAGCGACCGCAGCCGAGACAATGCGCTCTGCAGCAGGGCAGGGCAACCCGCTGTTTCCGGACCGAGTCTGCCGATGCCACAGCCGAGACCGACGACACTTCAGCAGCCGAGTTGGAGAGACACTTATGCGAAGCTAGCCCGCCAGCACTCAAGAACCATCTCCCGCACGCATTACATAGTCGGCTGCCGGACTGCTCAGATATGGGCTTCCTCCTCTCGGCCAGGCACTTGTGGCGATTCTTGTATTTCTGGTGGGCGAAAGTACGCTGGCAAACATCGCAGAGCACAGAAGTGTCACGCTGAGCCGATCGCGGTACTGGTTGAGCGGAATACGCACTGCGCCATTTCCCACGCTCCTGGGCGAGGTCGTACCATTCCGTGTGGTCGATGTTCACTGCGGAGAGGTCAGCTCTGACAGAGTCTCGCCACCGTTTCCGTACATACACACACCCATACACACCCACCCACAAGCAGCAGCATTGAGTGACTTACATTCATGCTAGGGTAGTAGGTGATATCCTTGTCGGTAAGCGTGACATACTTCCGCTTCCAGTCCTTCTGGAGACCACTAGACCGTTTGTTGAGGAAACCCTGCAATGGACAAAATAAATCAAAGTAGTTAGGCCACATCCAAAACTGAAGGAATGTGCATATCCTGACAGTGTGTGTGTGTGTGTGTGTGTGTGTGTGTGTGTGTGTGTGTGTGTGTGTGTGTGTGTGCGTGTGTGTGTGCGTGTGTGTGCACGTGTGCGTGTGTGTGCGTGCGTGCGTGGAGGGGTAAAAAAACCTTATATATATGACCGCGTATACATCACCAAGAACAAACAGTTCCATCGTTGCCTCATTAGCAATTTACCTGTTTCACAGGAATGTCCCGGCCCGTTCCAAGAGGTACCTTAGGGGCCACATCAGAGAGTGATGTCTTATGCTGCAGGGAGAGAGAGAGAGAGAGAGATAGAGAGAGAGAAAGAGAGAGAGAGAGAGACACACACACACACACACACACACACACTCAAACCAGTGAGTGAGCAAAGAGCAAAGACTAAAGCTTTTAAAAGAACAACAAAATAGCCCCCCACCCCTTGCAAAAATCCTGGATCCGCACCTGAGATGAGCCATACACGCCTTCGGTGTTTTAGTTTGAATCAGCTCCTCTGGTGTGCTTCTACCCCCCTGCAATCACCCAGCCACATATTCCACTAAAGCAGCCCTATATAAACAAGCAAAACAAACACATACTCTGCACAACACTACATGCCTACCTGAAAGCGTGACGGCTTCTTGCGCGTCGACTTTTTATGCGATGCTGGTGGTGATGCTGACTGCACGCTTATGGCAGGTGCAGAGTTGGATGTTGCCGGAGGGGTCATGAGTACGGGCAGGGGTTGTTGCTCTTGACTCTGAGCTGAAGACACCAGCTGCAACACTGTGGTGCAACAAGAAAACAGAACAATAAACACCGCACACAATGACTTCGCACCTTATTTCCTTTCCACCACTAGCAAGGAACAGTGTCCCGTACTGGGACTAACCAAACAGTAGATCGTCATGTGAAAACTTTAGATGGCGAAGTTCGGCAACTTCGCAATCTCCTATCAATATCTGATTTATATCTGAAACACTGAAGGAAGGATGTTTACAGTGCACATCCAACTTCTAAAATATACAGAATAACTTGTTATACCAATTTCGATTCCCATCAATTGGGTACACTAAACGGAAAGATCAGAAGGATGCAGGTTATCATGTTCTTCCACCCACTCTAACCACTGTCCTCTGATTATACAAGTACATGTAGCAACACACACTCAGCCATACCTTCCAGGAAGGCACGCTCGATGTTCACGCCGTGTATGGCATTCACTTCATAGTACTCCAGCTTCCCCAGGTCAATAGCCAGCTTGTGGATCTCAGCGGGTCGCACTTTACGCGGCTTCGAGTCGGTGATGGCATCTACCCAGAGCAAATAACACAAGACCACACATACTGTGTACAGCAACAGAATTCTAGACCGTCTGTTTCCACTGCCACGGCCAAGGTGGAAGTTACGGTCAGCAAGCAACTGCAAATGACACCGAGAAAGTTGCGTACCACCTATCATATCCAGGGGCGTCGGAAGGTATTTGTCTATTTGAGTGTGGCACGGTCAGCCATCTCAGGCGCGTAGCACCGCCGTTGGAGGTGGTCCGGTTGAAGGGGGTCTGGCCGGAGGATGTCCCCCGGGGAAAATTTTGAAATTAGGGTGCAAAATCCTGCATTCTGGGCACTTCTGGGCGAAAAAGTGGTCCGGCCAAAGCGGGAACGGCCGGACCGGCTGCTACGCCCCTGCATCTGAAGTACAATTTACTCGTGGGGGAGGGATTGCCGAGGCCGGCATGTTTGGAAATTTAGAGCCCAGATCAGTGTATTTTATTGATTCACAGGGTACTTGGGGCAAAAGGTGGTACGGTCAATATCGTAGTGACCGTACTGTGTCCTATGCCCCTGATATCTGATCACAATGAACAACACTGCGGTGCATAGCAGCAAGTCACAGGTACCGCGGCTTACCTTGTGTGCCAACCATGACTATCTGTACGGGTACAGAGCGATCCGAACAGTAGTCTGTGATACGACTGTGATAACTGGCCAGCAAGTTGAAGCTCAATTCATCGCAAACGCTGAACACTAGCAGGAAGCTATCGGCCCATTCACAGACCTGATGATCAGGAAGCACACACATGCACACACACACACACACACACAAACACACACATGCATACACACACACACACACACACCGTGACACACACACACACACCGTGACACACACATACACCGTGACACACACACACACACACACACCGTGACACACACACACACACACACACACACACACACACACACACACACACACATACACACAAGTATGCAACACACAGAGCAAGGACGTCAGCAAGTAGCAGAACTAGGGAGGTGGGGATCAGACCAGTGCATGGCTGAAGGATGGACAAATTGGCAAACAGACATACCAACAGACAAAATGTATACTTCAAGTAGGTAGGGGGGGGGGGGGGGGGGCATCACACAACAGCCCGTGCCGCGAATTCTTCCGCGTAGCGTGGAGGCGATAAACACAACCTAGATGAAATCGCTGAAACCTCGGCAACGCTTGCAGTTGTGAACGCCTTAGTAACTGTGCCACAGCACATGCATTTCAATCTTCTCTAGTAGTAAGCGCTGTGTCAGTACGTTCCATGGATAGAAAGCAACCGTATCAGCTGTCAAGATTGCTAACAGAGTGATATTCACAAAGAATACTAACAAGACTACTGATACCTGACATGCCGGCTTTGCCACCACATACTAACGTGTGCAATCGTCTTACCTGTGCCGACGGTGAACTGGTAACATCCCGAATCAACAGTAGTGTACTCTGGTTGTCCATCGCCACTTCTTTCTTGTACCGACCATCTACATGTACAAGAAGAATACCCCGGGGGCATCACGGCATCACCCCGGCATCACGCCCCATCCTACTGAGGCGCATGCAGTATGCTAGTCATTGACAACCATCCAAGGACTATGCTAGTCATTGACAACCATCCAAGGACTATGCTAGTCATTGACAACCATCCAAGGACTATGCTAGTCATTGACAACCATCCAAGGACTATGCTAGTCATTGACAACCATCCAAGGACTATGCTAGTCATTGACAACCATCCTAGGACCATGCTAGTCATTGACAACCATCCAAGGACTATGCTAGTCATTGACAACCATTCAAGGACTATACTGGCATAGTGTAAACCTTCACACGTTCATAAAGCAACACCCGTGAGCAAAGTGGACAACTTTTATGGGAAGTTTCGGAACCAGGGTGTTCTGTTACTCGCTAAAATCACATCAACAAGTAGCAACATGCTACATTGCTGCTGCGGCTCAGTTGCTGTTCCAAAAAGAAAACAGAAGCCTGGCTAGCAGGAGGCAGTGTGTACACACATCCACCCCCCCCCCCCCCCCCACACACACACACATGTACACACATGCCCCCCCCCCCCCCCCCACACCCACACGTGCAAACACAAGCCCGAGTCATTCTGCTCACTTTATTTTACTTTTCTCAGTACAGCGTGCCTACCTTGGCAGGAGATCGGTGGTGGCTGGTTGCCGTAGACAAATCTTTGGATAACTTGTGTCTTACAGGACACTGGGCTACCCACAACAACCTGTAACAACACCGAGTGGAAAGAGTTGAGACAGCATGGTCATACACAAGCCCCGCCCGGTTTTGCTACACCTGCCCGCCGCTCGGAAACTCTTCAGCTTTGGAGTACTTTCAGAAGTAAACATCCAACCTTCTCGCTGGTCCCCAGGGTAGCATATGCATGATGACTGGCGGTCTAAGCATCTTGACAATCAGTGCATCGGTGCTAAGAACAGTCAACGCTACCGGCCCTGGAGCAATGCCGTGATGTGCACAGTCAGGCCAAGGACACACAACCATAGGCATGCCCCTAAAGGAGCCAGTGATCACGATCCTATGATGGATATTGCTGTACAGTATGCAAGTAGCGCTTGCACGTGTACACCAGCTTGGTGCATGTACTGAGCGGCAGCACTTTTCGAACCATTTTTCCCCCTATTATTGGGATGTTTGGTTGAGCAAGTCCAGCCAAGCCTAGCTGCTTCGTTTGCAAACTTTGCAATACGGTGTTACACGCCTGCATATCCGGCATGCAGTCATAGCTGCTGCATGCGTCATTAATGAAGCATGCATTGCGGTGTCTGTACCTACCAGTCTTCTCTCCGGTATGCTACGTGGCAACGTCCATTCTTGGCTTTCCATCAATGCACCTGCAACAAAGTGTACACAGAAGAAGCTGAAGGGGCACTGTTGTTGAAGATTGATTAAAACTGCTGCTGCTGCAATGCTCACCCTGTAGCTACATCAATAAGCCTTACTCAAATCTGTGGACAGCAACTGTTTCGCTCTGTTAGAGCTCCTCAGCACAGCTCAGAGGACCGAAGCGCCTAGCCTTATGCACGCACAGATATACGAAATCCCGTAGAATCCGGTAGACTCGGTTCGGTGTTGAATCTGCAGGAACCTATTGTATTCGCTGCTATTCTCACTATGAAATGTACGCTGAATGCACTTCACACAGCATCATGTACCGGATCATCTGGGGACAATTCAGCCCAGCCACCATGGCCCGCCTGCATGGGGTAGCAGAGCATGGGGTAGCAGAGCAGGTTGAAAAGGTACCCATGTGCACCTGCCCAGGTGTTCACTGCAGCAGCAGCAGCGCAGCTAAATACTAGTAGTGTTTACTGCAGCAGAAGCAAAGCTTAATACTAGTAGTGGATGTGGACAACGATCATCATCAAGTCAATGATTGTCGAGCCAGCTGACGGATGTGCTCTTGTTCACGCAACAGACAAAGCCAGTCGAGTCCGCGATCACTTCTCCTCACAGTTCACTGGTAAACCAGCAGGTGAAATACCACCACCACCATCACTGTGCACCCTCGCCACTCCTATCTCTGAATCCGAGGTTGTCACTGCCCTCAAGCCTCTACAAATAGGAGTGCTTGCGGTCCAGATAAAAAATCCCAGCGGAGCAATAGTAAGATATGGATCTGGGGTGCTTGCGCTGGTCATTGCAGACTTAGTCAACATTACGCTCTCTCAGGGTGCCAGGTTCCTGTAACCAGTCTGGGCCCAATCACTTTCCTTAACTCCATTCACAAAGTGATATTGATCATAGTGCTTCGGCGCATCAAAGAATCCGGGGCACTCTCCTATCACCTTGGTGCGGCACGGTCTGGTTTCCGCCCGAGCCGTAGTACTGCGGATGTGGTCTGCACCTAACGGTGGATCACCATCAGAGCCATTTGTTATTGACAGGAATTTCATATACTAGGCCTGGACACAGCAAAGGCGTTTGATACAATTAACCGCCCAAAGTTACTGGAGGTGATGTCTGCAATCACCATTCCAAATTGTGCACGTCTCATTCACCACCGTAGCACCTACTCTGCAAGACTATTGCCGTTACAGTTGCAAGTGCCACAACTGAACCATTTCAGAGCACTATCGAGACACCACAAGGCGATAGCCTCAGCCCAATTATTTTCATCTGCGATCTGGAGGCTGCATTGCAGGACTGCAGAGCCAGTCTCACGCCGTTACGGCTGCCGGCGACACAAGTCTCTGCCACCACAGACAGGCACAGCGCAGATTATATGATCTCCGAGTACTATTCAATCTGTAGGATCATGTGGCTTGAGAATGACTCTGTCTGTAGTAGCAGACCAGCACACTGCGAGACTGGTCACTAAAAGAAAGCCCTGATAGAACAGAATAGATCCATGTGTCACCGGAATCCGAAGGCTGGCGAACATCTAAGCAGCTTGGCTCCTTGAAGGGAGAGGAAGAGGATGTTCAGCTTATGATGGACTTGCCCCTCGTGTGCTTGGCCAACTGTACGTCCTATCACTGCCATGCATGCATCTGCCGTACGCATACGCGGGCCAAGAGAACGTTTCAGAATTAGGGGGAGTGACCAGGTCGCCTAACCCGAAACAAGGTTATGTATTTGTTTTGGCCGTATTATCATTGCTATTGCATGACACGTATTCGTGCAGCAGCAATGCTCCAATCGTACATCAAGAAATAGATGCAAGGGAGGCTGTGGGACCATGCCAGCACAGCCACTGACTAAGCCTATTAGCCGCAACAGTCCAGTGACTTTGTTCCAGATGTCCTCTTCTCCTCTTCTCTCCCTCTTTTCACTTTTCGTTTCTGCTAGGTATCCACATTGCCCTGTTTCGTTTTTAACATGTTCCGTCCTTCCTAAGGCCAGTAAGGGTGTCCATCCTGTCGTCTGTATCTGCATTCACTCTGCTGCTCAGTCACTGTCATGGGTCCTGATTCCTGATTGAGTCACAATCATGATTATGACTAGCAATAGTAGCATGCTACCAGCTGACACTAGCGTCCTTCCTGCACACACTGCACCTACTGAGCCACCCTACATTACAATGCTAATCTTGCATGCATCTGTAAGCATAATCGTTGCCCTGCGGGCTGCTTGGACATGCACAACACCATGAACCATGTGAACACAGCAAGCCTTCTTTTCAGTCATGGATTCAGATCATGCACACATGGCCCAGTGGACCTTTCCAGTTCAAGACAAATGGCTCTGACTTAGTCAGTCATGGAGAGAACAACTGTAACTTAGCCAGCAGCTGCCAGGCTGTGCCAGGGGCTAACTGCTAAGCTTTCTTTCAACACATGCATGTACATGAAGTAGCCTTTGTCTAAGTTTGTGTCTGACTAAATCAAGTAAATGTCCAGTTCTGCCACTTGTCTATGTCCTGTATTGACTGTTGTTCGCACACTGAATCCCAGCAGAAAGACTGGAGTGCAGAGGCTTCAACAACGCAGGCTGCTTCTACCACCTGTACGTGGACTGTCGACATGTCCATGGCTTCTCGCGGCAGATCTGTGGCTCTGCCCCTAGGCCTAGCATAGGGTATGGAGTGTGGACATGGGTGTAATGCACGAATGGCTTTCTCCGATACTGAGTTCTCGCGAAGACACGAACCATGCGAACCACGTGCTCGTATCGAGCGACAAGGTCCACAGAGGAAACTGCCTGTCCAAAACAATCGCTTTATTGAGTCAATTGCTGCACATTCTAATCGCTGAGCGTGCTATTGGATTGGATTGGATGAGAGTGCATGCTGACAGGGGAAAGACATGGACGAACCCGTTTCGGCGCTACTCCCAGGCAGTCGGCGGTGGCGATACGTAGATGTCACAACAGCACTCAACAAACACAAGGCATGAAAGGGCAGGATGCCATGGAGCTGCGGAGAATACCCATTATTACCTCTCGATATTTTTTTCCTGCTGCGAGCTATTTATGTTGACCGACAGCATACACGGTGGAAAACAAGACAACAACGCACTTCACGTGCCGAAACTGGTCAACACCCCCACATTGCAAACTCCCGTCCAGAAAATTAGACGCACGCCAACTAAAATTCATTTCAAGGCAGCGTGGCAGTGCAACTAAACAGGACGGAGCTAGCTCACTAGGGACTGAGATGGAGACAAACATTTCCTTTTGTGTTCCGAATGAGAGCAAAGCGAACATCAAGCACGTTACATTCAATCAACACACAGACAAGACTACTTTTGTCTGGTGTACCACAGTTACACAGTTACACAAGAACACAGCTACCCCGTACACGAACTAACACGATACGAACACCACGACCATCGAGTAAAGGCCTTGTTTTCTCCTCGCTCAGCTCATGAGAATAAGAAGCAGGACAGGACAATTTTTTTTAAATCGGATACAGCTAGCAGTATTTCAGTTATGGCATCTGTGTCTCCGGGCCTAAAGTGCTCTTGCAAAAATAGTAATTACCAATCAAACTTTGCTGTCAATCACAACTCAATTTCTCGACACGCCAGCCAGACACCAGCGAGGTAGCAGAGCAAAACGAAGACAGCTCAGCTCGTCCCTCACCTTCCACCTTGCTCCATTGGTTTAGGATGTTCGACCGCTGTGCTTCGTCTTTCAGCGCGTCCAATTGCGATTTCACAGCGCGCATTGCCTGACGGCTCGACTCGAACGTACGAATGTCTTGGCGCACTGCATCGCTTCCACTTGCGCTTGGTGGATGCGCCATGGCAAAAAGCTAACAAGCAAGACGACTACACTCTCGCTAACAGCAACAGGAGAGCCCAGCTATGCTCACTACACAAGCAGGCAAATGGATAGTGAGCTGTTGAAGTAGTTGCACCACAAATCCACATCAGCTACACCCTCCACCCGCAAGTGAAAGAAACCTCTGGCAAAAACTGCCAAAAAAGAAGTGGTCAGTTCAGAGTGGGACTGGGAGTGGGACTGGGACGCCACATGTGCAGTAGATAGAGATCGATGGTCAGACTTCGTACAGATAATCATCTCCTGCCAGAGCTGCATTATTGTGCAATTTGTGGCATTTGTGCTGCAGTGCACTCTCGTCTTCGGTACAACCATGTATGACTTAGATCTACACTGTAGTAGTACCGGTAGACTCTCTACACGCTTACAGCTCGAAGTCTACCTGTCACAGACTCAGTCAGTTGTCACAGTGCGAACTGCACCTGATGAGTGATGTAGATCTACACTGGATGGTATGGGTACTGAGTGTAATGTAACATAGCTGAAGACGACACATAGACTGACTGAGTGTAGACTACAGTCGTACAGATCTAGCGGGGAGTAGCGCAGGACCTAGCGACGCGATGACCATGCATGATGACCATGATGACACATTTACACTCCGGATAAAGGCATAACACAGACACCGACATGCACAGACACACACACACACACGCGCGCGAACACCCACTAGGCACGCACACGCACGCACACATACACACACAAACACACACAAACACACGCACACACATACACACACACACACACGCACACACCTTGCACCTTGAAACTGCCACCTAAAGGTGATGCAGTGAGGCAAGGAGGGCAGACACACACACACACACACACACACACACACACACACACACACACACACACACACACACACACACACACACACACACACACACACACTGCGCTGGCTGGCAATATCGTGATCAAAGGCCAGAATGGAAGTCAGAATATCGCAAGTCCTCGACTTCTCGAAACTCGGATGGGCCGCCACTGCGCCAGTAACAGACTTGTCTAAAGAGATCGCTCCACGGATCTTATAAACGTGGTACAGGTGGTCTCCTTGCCCAGCCAGGGTCATTCGACTGGAAATACCATCCCTTGCCTTGGTCCTGGTTCTACCTGTACTGGAGTGGTCTTCTGGGACAGGTGGTCACCTTATCAGAGTGGATGTGCATTCAGTATTATCACTGATCTTTCTCTCTCTCTCTCTCTTCACAACCTGGCCTTGGCGTCCTTTTCTATCGACCAATACCACCATCCACATTTTGCTGTGTTCACCAGCGTCACGTGATTGGCCTGTACATCATGTGTTTTGTATGTCATGTACACGTTATGACTGTGTCTTTTGGCATCAGCAGATATCACTTCCCAATGCTACCCTCGCAGGCTCAGGCGCGAAGATGCGCCTGCACCTGCGAGGGTAGCATTGCAAGGTGTCACCTTGGAGTGTATGGCCTACCGGTACGGTATGGGATGGTTTGCGGTCGGCAGCATTCGCGCATGATCCGCACACGCTCTCACTACACTGTTGCAGTGTTGGCACACGATGCCGCATTGAAACCCGCATATGAAATCTACAACCTCCTCACGTCGTTACAAGTACATGTGTGTCGGTAATCCGCATTCTATGATAATTGATATCGACTCTTCAACAAGAACGTTCAGAACCTCAGCTTCGATACAGTCATGTACACATACATTGCGCATGCGCATGTCCGTTGATGATTGATTGCCTCAGCATGAAACTAACTTTGAGTTACGACATAATCATGTACATGTACATGATTGTATTCCAATTGGACCCTCCCTTGGCCCTCCCCCCCCCCCCCTCTCCCTCCCTCTCCCTCTCTCCCTCCCTCTCTCCCTCCACCCTCCCTCCTCCCTCCCTCCTCCCTCCCTCCCTCCCTCCTCCCTCCCTCCTCCCTCCCTCCTCCCTCCCTCCCTCCTCCCTCCCTCCTCCCTCCCTCCCTCCCTCCCTCCCTCCCTCCTCCCTCCCTCCTCTCTCTCTCTCTCTCTCTCTCTCTCTCTCTCTCTCTCTCTCTCTCTCTCTCTCTCTCTCTCTCTCTCTCTCACACACACACACACACACACACACACACACACACACACACGCACACACACACACACACACACACACACACACACACACACACACACACACACACTCACTCACTCATTCACTCTCTTTCCTCCTCCCCCTCCTTTCTCCCTCCCTGCAACTGCAATGGAACGTGTGTAAGGACGTGTAGTGCGCCTGTTGATCTTGTCCGGGAATGCAGTGCTAGTAGCATACGATGCTAATGACAAGTGAAGACCTTACAGTTACTGATCTGTGGTTTCAACAAAACTCGTTCTTTAGTCAAGTTCTTACAGGTAGTCAAGTACATGTCCATGCACATGATTGTAATAGTTACTTGTAACGTTTGTAGTCTTCAGACCAGTTGTTCTATTCCTACCGGTAGTTCATTGCAGTAGGCAACATGCGCATTGTATGCTGGCTGGCTGTTTCTTTGTATTGATCCATGCGATGCCGTGTCTTCTAGCAGTTGACTTTAGACTTAGTGGCCTCCGCCTTGTGCTACATGATGTATGCTTTTATCATCATACAATTCACTTACAATGACTATGCACATGACTGTGCAGACTGACTTAAAAATTGTGACGTTGTGTCACTGACATACATGACATGTACATGATTGTAATAATACTAATATTGTAGGCCAAGAGAGCATAGCCCCGGGTAACCTTGTAGGCCAAGAGGCGAAGGACTAAAGGGACCGTCACTTAATTTTTGCCGACTACCCGCCAAAAAAATCTTTTCGTTTCACGTGTCACTGACACGTCCGCGGACCGCGAGCGCGTAGATATACGACTCGTACTCGCGCTACCTTTCACGTCAAGCAATCTGTTCACGCCACATGGCTGGATAGCGCGTACATCATGGTACATGTACATGGAAACATGATTGAAGACTTGCAAAATCAATTTTTTTCCAAGTCCAGGCGCTAGGCCTAGGCAGTACTAATGCCTAATCAATGCCCAGGCAGCTGACTTTATTTTCGGAGAAACACTACTCATTGTAGTAAAAAGTAACAATGAATAGCGATATCATCTAGGAAGGATCGCTACCCTAACGCGAAGGAAAGGCCTTGCGCGGCTGCTCTACGAAGTGTTGAAGAAAGACTCATCAAAGTTAGTTGGTGGACGAACAACTCGCTGGCGCCGGAAAACTTGGCCCCCAACGATGGTGTTTGGTGAATCATCAAGCATAATGTCTTGTAGCAGTGTTCACCGAGGAAGGAGAACGCTCTAGACTAGTCGCTGCTGTTGTCCGTTTCATCCACGTTGGGCGTTAGCTGCACCGCGCCTATTGTGTTTTAGTATTCCATGGACACACATTAGCATTCAGAGCGATTGTGGAGCCACAATTTACTTCACACAGCGTTGTATTGTCCACGAGCGCAAACTTAATTATCAGCAGTACCTGTTACTCTTCATCCTACATGTAGACTTGGAGTATACACGGCCTTGTCACGACAGCGACAGCTCTACAGATCATGCAGAGTGTTCAAGTGAGAAACATTAATTTCTATTGTTGGTGGACGAATAAATGGCTGGTTCCGAAAAAACGCGGCCTGCACCGATGGTGTTTGGTGGATCATCAAACAGGGTGACCAGCAGTGTTCACCGAGGAAGGAGAATGCACTCGCCACCACTCCGATTCATCCAAGTGGGCGTTAGCTGCGCCGCACCTATTGTGTTTTAGTATTCCATGGACGCACACTAGCGTTCTCAGCGATTGTGGAGCCACAACATATCTTCATGCGGCGTTGCACTGTCCAAGAGCAGAAACGTCAGCAGTGACCCATCATCATACATGTAGATTTGGAGTATACACACCATGCGCCAATGGGCCTCGGCACAACAGCGGCAGCTCTACGGAGTGTTCAAGTGAGAAACATTTGTTTAGACTTTTGGTGGACGAACAAATCGTCGGTGCCGAAAAACGTGGCCTGCGCCGATGGTGCTTGAAACATCAAGCATGGTATGTGGTGACTGTCAGTGTTGATCGAGGAAGGAGAACACTCAGGCCGTCGACCGTTCATCCATTTCGTTAGCTGCACCAAGCCTATTGTGTCCTTGTATTCCATGGGCACACAATCATGAAGCATGGCGTCTGAGCTGTGTTCACAGAGCGGGGAGATGCTCTTGCTGCTATCTTATCTGTCCTGTGTATTCCCAAGTGCCGAAGGCTCACAACGATGGTGTTGGACAAGTCAGATAAAATAGAGTCAACGTAAGTACGCATGTGTACTCTTACTGACTGAAACATAAGTGGGGTGTAAGAGCTAATTCAAATGGTGTCGCGACATTCTCATGTACGAGGTTAGTGTGTAGTACTTGTTACGTACTGAATTCTGCGACTTTGTTTTGTCTCCATATACTGCATGCATTCACGTTTCACAGTTATCAGTTTGACCCTGAGTTCATGTCTGTTATCCCGTGTCTCCTCTTATTATTGTTTCCACACGGTTCATGGTGTAGCGCTGCACGTGTTCCGTCAGTTTGAACTTCAGCATAAATCGCAACTACTTGTACTTTCAGACATGTCACGTGATTGTTGCCAGGGTTTGAGCCAATCAGAGCGTTTACAGGCAGGGCCTGAACCCCTGATCATGCCTTGCCTGCCAGCTCTACTACGATATTATATGTCACGTACCCGCGCGCGCGCACGGTTCTCCTGCGCTTGGGCTTGCTTTCCCTTGGTAGTTGGAAGTCAGTGGCTGTTTTAGTACTCTTAGATTATGTACAGAAAGTGGTGGACATCACGCAACTGCAGTGTAAATTAAAGGGTGGTTGTCAACTGACAACCGCATAATTTTTCGACATAATAAATAAAAGAATTTTTATCTAAAGAGTGAAAAGCAACTAAATAGAGCGATTGTCGGTTGACAACCCCCCTTTTATTTAGATTATGTATCTGAAGTAAACACAACGTAGAAATATCACAATTGTCTCTTGTGTATTATATCCGTCTGATGTCACCAGATCATCACACGGTGCTGTGACCAAGATACGGATCATGCCGAACGCTGATTCAACTGGACGAATCGCGAGGCTTTTCAGATGCAGGGACACAATGGAAACTGAATGACTTCAGAACAGCACTGAAGCGTTATGTTATCATGCAAGACGCCTTTCTGCGCCGCACAAACACAGGCGGTACTACAGCAGAAGATGTCACTCACTATTCTGCAGGTGCACTGGTGACAGGCGCGTGCAAGTTCACCAGAAGGAAGCGGTCTGATGTTAACTGGAATGCCAGCAGTATGACAGGGTGTGCATTCTGCGGCGGATCTCACCTGGACAAGAGCTGCGCGAAATACACAACAGTAGCACAGCGGAAAGAATAACTGATTGAACAGAAGCGTTGCTTTGTGTGTTTGCGCACAGGGCACCGGTCAACTCAGTGCAAGGCCACCCGCAAGTGTAATGTGTGTTCTCGCATGGGTCACCAATCAGAGTCAACATCATGTCACGATCTGCCCTGAATCTCAACAGAAATCTGACAGCAGTACCAACATAGTAGCTGACCAGCCTGTAGCTGACGAGGTACCAGCATCTAGCGCAACAGCAGCTAGTGCAGCATCAACCAGTATCGCCGTTGACCGTAAGATAGTCAGTCGTCTTGATCGGTGCAGATTTCCTCTGGGAGTCTTGACGGGGAGCACCAGAGGACTTCCGCCAGGACTACAGTTTCTGCCTACCACAGTCAGTTTTGTGGTGACTGGCCGACCACGTCACTCCAAGCACTCAGCTACGCCGATGAGCAGCCATGCCAGCTATCGTTTCTCTAACTGATGCAACTTCCGACTCCTGCACCATCCCAGATCTGTGGGACCTAGACTGTGTTGACATCTAGGATTCAGGCAATCTTACTAACAATGACCTAGCCATTAGGCAATTCATCATTGTTCTACGATTTTGCCTGCCACCAATCGTCATGACCTGCGATACTGAGAAGGCCATTTTACAAATCAGTGCCAACCCAGCATACAGAGATGCGACACGATTTCTGTGGTTCGCCAACTCCGACAGTCCATCAGTCACCCCATCCAGCCTGTTCACGCTCATAAGCAGTCCATTTCTGCTTGGCGCGTCTATACAGCATCATTTGGCACAGCAAGATGACAAAACAGCTAGCAGTGGCTATTGGTGAGAACATAGGGTCTTCTGGCGCATGGTATAATTATATGAGCAGCATGAGAGTGAAGTAAAAGACTATTAGCTCAAACATTCAGTCTTTTAAGAGTAGGTGTTTCATCACGGAATAGGTTCTGCAGTTCACATACACACTGCAACAATGGACCAGCAGTGTCCAGCATACAATAGAGTCATGTGAATATGTACCGTATGCATACTCACAGCTGCAAGGCCAGCGCCCCGTGGCTGCTTGACTTCTCAATCGATATAAATTTTCACAACAGTAAGACTCTGTGATCAATCAGAGCTGTGCTTCGAAGTAGTCACAAATGCCCCATGATCAGTCACAAAACAAAACTTTGCAACCAGTCACAGCTTCCACGGTGCCCCGAGACCAGTCACCAGAAATGACCGTGGTAAATCTGCAGGGAGTTCCATAATCTGTTCATTGCACAGTTCACTATGCTATGATTCAAGAGGGGGGGGGGGGTAGCGTTCCTGCGGATGCGGAAAACTTGACTGGAACCCGAGTGTCACGTGAACCCTGATTTTTAAGACTTTTATTATTTGTTTTACGATGAGCCTATTATACGCGATACAGGCTCAGAACACACTTTTCATCTAGTTGGCATATCAGGGATATAGGGCGGAGCAGCCCATATCCCCAATTATGACACGCGAGTAATAGTGAAATACGATTGGCGTATTGTGCTGGACTGACTGCGGTAATGTAAAGCTAAAATAAAGCAGTCAGTTGTCATGAGGGTGCCACATCCGTGGAAAGGCAACATGCCGGCTAATCTCCCTGAGAAGTTGAGTGGTTATCAGCAGGCGATGACGCTGTGTCGATGATGACCTGTTGATGCCCGACAGGAACCTTGCGAGGAGAGTTATTGGGCCTGACGGGTAGGTAAAGCCAACTTCCACATGAAGTTTGTGGATGGCCGACATGTAGACATGAACAGATCGGGGCTGAAAAGTTCTGAACAACTCGGCAGCAAAATAACACATAAAGTAAAAAGTCATCACCTGGCAATGGATTCCAGTTATGCCCTTGACAGAACTGGAAGTAACGGGTATCGGCGGAAAAATATTTCCGGCTGGTGCCAGTGCCGCTAGCTGCAGCACAGAGTCCGGCAACTGAGAGTTGGCAAGACTGGCTGATCTGGCTCAGCTGCTGCTTCCGGAGCCCTCGATGGTTCAAACACCATCGGCGCAGGCCACGTTTTTCGGCACCGACGATTTGTTCGTCCACCAAAAGTCTAAACAAATGTTTCTCACTTGAACACTCCGTAGAGCTGCCGCTGTTGTGCCGAGGCCCATTGGCGCATGGTGTGTATACTCCAAATCTACATGTATGATGATGGGTCACTGCTGACGTTTCTGCTCTTGGACAGTGCAACGCCGCATGAAGATATGTTGTGGCTCCACAATCGCTGAGAACGCTAGTGTGCGTCCATGGAATACTAAAACACAATAGGTGCGGCGCAGCTAACGCCCACTTGGATGAATCGGAGTGGTGGCGAGTGCATTCTCCTTCCTCGGTGAACACTGCTGGTCACCCTGTTTGATGATCCACCAAACACCATCGGTGCAGGCCGCGTTTTTTCGGAACCAGCCATTTATTCGTCCACCAACAATAGAAATTAATGTTTCTCACTTGAACACTCTGCATGATCTGTAGAGCTGTCGCTGTCGTGACAAGGCCGTGTATACTCCAAGTCTACATGTAGGATGAAGAGTAACAGGTACTGCTGATAATTAAGTTTGCGCTCGTGGACAATACAACGCTGTGTGAAGTAAATTGTGGCTCCACAATCGCTCTGAATGCTAATGTGTGTCCATGGAATACTAAAACACAATAGGCGCGGTGCAGCTAACGCCCAACGTGGATGAAACGGACAACAGCAGCGACTAGTCTAGAGCGTTCTCCTTCCTCGGTGAACACTGCTACAAGACATTATGCTTGATGATTCACCAAACACCATCGTTGGGGGCCAAGTTTTCCGGCGCCAGCGAGTTGTTCGTCCACCAACTAACTTTGATGAGTCTTTCTTCAACACTTCGTAGAGCAGCCGCGCAAGGCCTTTCCTTCGCGTTAGGGTAGCGATCCTTCCTAGATGATATCGCTATTCATTGTTACTTTTTACTACAATGAGTAGTGTTTCTCCGAAAATAAAGTCAGCTGCCTGGGCATTGATTAGGCATTAGTACTGCCTAGGCCTAGCGCCTGGACTTGGAAAAAAATTGATTTTGCAAGTCTTCAATCATGTTTCCATGTACATGTACCATGATGTACGCGCTATCCAGCCATGTGGCGTGAACAGATTGCTTGACGTGAAAGGTAGCGCGAGTACGAGTCGTATATCTACGCGCTCGCGGTCCGCGGACGTGTCAGTGACACGTGAAACGAAAAGATTTTTTTGGCGGGTAGTCGGCAAAAATTAAGTGACGGTCCCTTTAGTCCTTCGCGGCCAAGAGAGCATAACCCCGGGTACCCGGGTAACAACATCAATCGTTATCCCTTGCACCTTTTAGGACTTGTGCCCAGTCTAGTCCTGAAGTTATTGCTCATTGTTTTTGTTTTTATTGTTTTGCATTTTGTAATACGTGACTGTATTTAGAACACATGCTCAATTCATGTGCAAGGTTGATTGTTATCCCTTGCACCAAGAGTACGGTTTATGTACTCTTGCTTGCACGTATTAGGGCCTGCGCCCTTTCCTGTTTTATTTCATCCGTCACAATAATACATCAATCGTTATTGTAAGCGTTGGCATAATGTTCAACGGTTATCGTTGGCCGTGGGAAAGATAGTCGTCAATGCAGAGACGTTTAGCAAGTAGACCTGGTTATGGTATGCGCGGTTGACCGGTAGACCTTTTGTGACTGTGTCACCCGTAGTATCGTAAATGACATAATTTTTCAGGTAATCATATCCCTTGCGCTCCTCGGACCTTGCTGCTAGCTCTTGATCGGTCATGTCTGCAGTTGTCACAAGCACGACACATGCCAGATGAACAGATTGAACACTTCACGGATCACATGTACTCGTCAGATGCCGACACTTGCTTGTTGTCTGGCCTAATGACAGGCGCCCAGCCAGCTTGCATGTTGTGTGCTGCGTATTGAGTTGGACAGGCAACAGGTGTGTGTGTGTGTGTGTGTGTGTGTGTGTGTGTGTGCATGCGCGCAGGTGTGTGTGTGCGTGTGTACATGTATGTGTATCCATCGTGACGGTGCACCAGGCTAGCTGTACTGGTTTTTTTTTGTAGGTGGAAAACTACAATAGAAGTCGTGGCAATACAACGCCCACCTTTAGATTCACTTGGACCTCGTTTATGTAACGTTACGGGAGTACTACTAGTATAGCCATAAACCTTTGTTTTAGTGCTCTTGGTATAACCCAGGGTTGACATTGGTCAAATGCGCATGTATCACACAATGAACACCCAACCTCATCTTTATCCATGGACTAAACATGCATGAACCATTCCAGAAAATTCGGCCAATTATTCCGCCGGCAGTATCTACCCAGGGCTAGCTGGCACAATGACTGAAGCGTTAAGATAATAATAATTATTATTATTATTATCCGTCAACACAACTGGGCCACGCAGATGGGAAAACCGGCGTAGTAACGTTATGTGATGTTCTCTGCATTCACACGCGTGCGCACATACCGCCACAGAATCAACAGCGAAATACGTGAGGTTCTCTGCATTCATAGGGGCACATACCAGCACAGAATCAACAGTGCAATGGCAAGCAAAAACACAGTGTGGGAAACATAGGAGTTTTATATAAAACAAAGAGTTCAAAAGCCATGAAAAATGCTAAATGAAAAAAACGTTAACTTTGCATGCCTAAGTCTATAAGAAGTAGCAAATTCATGGAAATCGTGGGGACACTGAGTTTCTATACAATGACACACTGCAGTAGTTTATATGATGCTGACGGTGACAATGATGAACGGTTGAGATGATGCTGATAATAGGAATGATGAGGCGGGTTCTTGTGTCGACAACGATGCTGACAAAACAAAACAAAAAATCCATGCTCTCTATATTACAAAACAGAAAATGGCGAGCACGGAGCTTGAAGGGCGCATCGGGAGGGAGCTGAACGGCAACAGCTTCCGAAAACACAATAGAAAAAGCAATGCAAAGCAAACGCTGGGGAGGAGGGGGTAAGCAGAGCAGTGCTTACACAACTCTACAGCTACTATGTACAGCTTGTGGATCTGGGTGGCGTGGTGAAGAAAATAATGTTAGTCGGTCCACCGGAAAGCAAGACAGCACTTTCAAAAGATAAGCAAAGGAATAAGAGAACTAGCATACAATATCGGTTGTCACAGCTCCTGCTGACAACAGAGTGTGGTATCAGTTGTCACAGCTCCTGACAGCAAGGGTGTGACATATATCCAGTCTACACGCCAAGCAAAAAATATAGCCTAGCGTATAGAAATGAAAAAAGGCTAAAAGAGAATGTAAACAGAACGAGCTAAGCGAGCAAGCTCCTCTCTACGAATGTACTGCACGCGTGCGTAGTGTGTGCCGTCGTGTCCATGCGTTTCACCGTGCACGCATAGCATCACATTACCGCAATGCACCTACGCGGCACAGTACGTGGTATTACGAGCAGCACAGCACACAGGCACAATGCGGAATACACGGCACACACACATGGACTATTAAATACACTGCCGTACTTGTCCTAGTAAGGCGCCGATCCGGCTGTGCTCGTTGACGACTCGGGATTGGTCGTGGAATCACTGGCCTGCAGGTCCTGCAACGTGTTCTTGAAACGAGTCCACTCATCATTGCGAGGCTGATGGAAATGCTGCAAGGAAACAAGACAATATTCGGCATGGACAATTATTACCTGAGCACCCCATCGCCACATCTCTTTTGCAAATAAAACTTGTCCAAGGGCTGTGCAAAATTCATTTTCTACAACAATTCCAGTCAGCTCTCATTCAGCAGGACTGACACTGCAGTCTATGGTACACCAATTCGTCTGCTCCAGCGGCGGGTCGGTTTTCTACATGGAGAATGTTGTGCTTATAAGCCATGACCATTGTACAGTGAATGCAGCTAACTTTCTTGTTTGCCGCTCGCTACATGTATATGATTAGAATACAATCTGTGTTCAGCACATGTAGCAGTGCTCTGACAGTGGTGTCACGTACCTCGCCGACGTCGTAGATGTACACAGTGCCATCTGCATTGCCGCATGCCACTTGCTGGCCTGTAGAGCTCCACCGCACACGATTTAGTGCGCTGACGGCATCCACCTGCTCACTGAGAACCGGTACTTCGGTGTCTGTGTTCATATTCCACAAGTCAAGATGACCAACACCTGGCAGAGAAAATAGGGCATAGGACAGAGAGAACACAGTCAAGGCTGATCTCAGAAAATTCTGCTATTTCCACATCAGTCATGAAAAAAATGAGTTGAGAGGACGTTAGTTCACGGCTTAAACAGCAGCAGAAGTCTCAACTACATTTGCCAGTGGCAAAGCACACCAGCAGAGGCAGTGATTGCATCACAACCAGCTATTACACAGGTCAGCTAATATACACAACCCAGACAGTTGTAATAGAGAAATCACATGGTGGAATAGGAGCTGTGGCATGAGCAAAGAAAAGCCTGGGTATTCGTATTTTGTACCTACGGATTCTGCACAGGCTTTAGCTTAAATCAAGGGAGTATCCGTTGGCGTGCGCAGACAAACGAACAGAGGACCTACCGTCGACCGATGCAAATACAGCCGGGTGCACAGGAGACCACTGTACGTCGAATACATAGTCCGAACTCGTCTCGAATGAATATATCGCTTGTTGGTGCTGCACAGACAGAGTGAGAAAAAAACATGGCAAAAAGAGTGAGTTGAATGGTCAGCGAGAAAGCTGTAGGGGTACAGTGGAAAGATACTACAGGTATGCACTTCAAAGTACAGGAAAACCTGGTTTAAGCGACCACCCCACGGTGCAAGCAAAAGCAGGTGGTCTTTAAAACCAGATCCCAAAGTGTCTGTGTAGAACTGTCTGTGCGTGGAAAAACGGTGGTTAAGAGCAGGTGGTCGCTAAACACAGAGGTCACTTACGCCAGGTTTTACTGTACACTCAACATCTGAAGTGTATGCTATTCTGGCATCTGTATCTGATTTGGAGTTGTTTTGTTGCTGGCTTGGTGGATGTGCTCGGCCAGAGAGCACATGCAGTGGTGGTGGGGGTGTAACTTTTCACTGACTCAAGAGGTCAAAAGCTGACGTTTACCTGTCTTCATATTTAGATGAACACACGCAACACAAATACAGCTAAAGCGAGTGCATTACAAGGTGGCGCTGGGTGACTTGCTTTCCAGGAGGAACGTCCCTTGTGGATGAGGTCAACATCACAATTCAGGGGCGTCGGAAGATATTTTTAGTGTGGTACGGTCAGCCATCTGAAGTACAATTTACTCGTGGGGGGGGGGGGGGGGGGGTTGCTGAGACGACAACTTTAGAAATTTAGAGCCCAGATCAGTGTACAGTCAGACCTCGCTTATCCAGTCCTCGTTTATCCGGATCCCTCGCCATCCGGTAGAAAATCGTTGGTTACCGATTTACAGCATATGCCATGCACATATACAGTATGTGTGTTCGATTATCCGGTTCCCTCGCCTATCCGGAAATTTTTCTGGAAAACGGATGCAGTGTGCAGTTGTTATGCGAGGTCTGACTGTATTTTATGGATTCACGGGGTGCCCGAGACAAAATGTGGCGCGGTCAATACCGTAGTGACTGTACCGTGTCCGACACCCCTGCACATTGAGCACCAATCAACATGTGATTACTAATTAGGTAGCTAATACATAATGTCACTAGCACAAATACTATAATGAGAGAAACACAGAAGAACCCCTCCCCACCTTTTGACTCCATAGCTTGACGGTCCAGTCGAATGAAGACGTCAAGAACAAGTTGGAGAAGTCGACCTGTGCAGCAGTGTCACAAAATGGTGAGAAGAAACGAAAGAAAAAAGACTTGAGGAGAGCAAAGGGACGATCAGGTCTCTATTAACCTTTCTGTTCATAACTGTGGTTTCCCTGTATGGAGTTTCAAAATCTTGGGCTTCTTAGAAAGCCCTCGGCATGTAGATACAACCTGATAAGGTTTCAATCTGTGTCTGTATAAGAACAACTAGATCGAGCTGAATCTATTCTTTCGAAACAGTGCATCGCTCCGTTCCTCTCTGACCACAGCCATTGCTTCCTAGTGTCAAATGTACACCTCAAATGGTTATGAATGGGAAGGTTCAAGGTTGCTAAGAGGACATCTCCAAGGAGTGTGGTGTTACTTGTGTATGCGTGGTGTATGCGCAGTGTATATTATGGTGTATGTGTGGTGTATGTGGCACACATACCTGGCCTGACGCCGTGTGAGAACTGAGTGACGTGACAGGGCCCGTGTGACCTTCATATATGTCGCCAATACCAGCTTTGCTGTGGGCGCGGGAATCAGGAGATAGGCAAGCAGACGAAGACACAAACAGATGAAGACACAAGCAGACATGAACAAGAACAAAAAGGGATAGATGAGGCCATACTCGGCACTAGTATTCACACAAACACTTTTCAAGGTTCAGCGAAAATATTACACAGCTGCAAAGAGAGGATGAAAAACCTCAAATTCTCAGGTGTGAGTGTCAGTATTGATCATTGACTTAGACTGACAATGAACGAGTAGTGAGTGCATCATATTAGTCAGCAACAGTAGCTCCTACCTGCCATGCCTACAGCCAGTGTAGACCGAACCATCTTCACTTCCTACCATGAAGTTGTTAACCTCGCCTTGCGGGAACGACAGGCTGGTCACAGCCACCGACTTGGCCGTCTTGAACTGCAGCTCCTGAGCATCCTGTATGTGTGTGAGCAAAGAGCAAACCGATGCAACAGAAGACAGAAAAAGAGGGAAGGAGAGAGAAAAAGAGGGACGGAGAGAGAGAGAGAGAGAGAGAGAGAGAGAGAGAGAGAGAGAGAGAGAGAGAGAGAGAGAGAGAGAGAGAGAGAGAGAGAGAGCGTGACTGGATGCCTAGCCTAGTTGTTACTCGTAGTTGTCACCAGGTCTGAGCTGTCACAACATCTCTTTCCAATTCCAAATCTGATCGGAACTGAGTTCAAATCCAAGGAGTTATCTTCAACTGAAGGTGCTACCGTAGAAAGTGATCCGCCACAGCCTGCTCTTCCTGAGTCTGAACACACAGCACAGACTTGGACTATTCTTCCAGCACAGGTTGACGGCGTGGGGTGCTGTGGAATGTCAACGAGCTGTACGATGGAGCCGGTCGAGGCGTACAAATCGGATCTACCTCCTTGTCTTAGCAACATGACTCTTCGAGCTGGGTCGTAATACTGGAGTACTGGCAGACCATCCTCTCCGCATACACACCTGCTGACTTTGCCAAAGATCTACAGCAAACATCATCTGTCACCGAAGACAAGCTCTGCCTCACAATAATTCGTCAGCTGGCTGTAATTTCTTCTCTTCCAGTCACCACATGCTATGCAAGGGCTCAATCTCTGGTTTGCGAAGGCACATAGTCTTCGCAAAAAGGACCTACGTTGAGATAACAAAGGTCCGTGACCGACTTTGATCTGGCTCTGCACTACACATTGCCAGTGTTGTGCAACGACGCACTAACAGTAAATTATCCGCGACGACTCCCAGCATAGCACTCACAAGTACACATGATACCATAACGCACAGTTTATTGCTTCAAATTATAAACTTGGAAAAATTTCAAGGAAGGAAAAAGCTAGGACCATAGCGTAATATGGCGCACTAGCCAGTGGCTAGAGTGTGTTAGCGCCGCATGAACACCTGCCAGCTGGCAGCTTGATTACACTAATCAATCACGCAGATTCACGGCGCTAATCTACAGCGCAGCTCCGAAACCGCGCCAAGAGAGGTTGCAGCTCACACCTCGTATTTCTTCTGCTCCAAACTTTTCCCACGTGCCTTGCTTTGAGTGTTGCCTTTGTGAAAGTAGAGTTCGCTGCTGTTGCCTTTGTGAAAGTAGAGTTCGCTGCTGTTGCCTTCGTGAAAGTAGAGTTCGCTGCTGTTGCCTGGCTTTCACAGTTTCGCTCCTAGCTTTTTCTTCCCCACCAACACCCACCCTATAGCTGTTGCTCTACGTTAACATGTTGCTATATTCTCTGCAGCCTATGTGGTCTGCACTTGCATCCGCTGTAACTTGCCATATTCAATTCTCAAAAAACAAAAAACAAAAAAAAACATACAAGTAAAATAAAACATTGGGGAGTGCGAATGTTCGCTCACAACTGGTTTGCCCTGTTTGCTTGCTTGCGACTCAGTTGCAGAGTCATTGCCTGTTCGCGACTCAGCAGAGTCTTTTCGTGTTGCGACTCATTTGCCGAGTCACGTGACATTGCACCAGTTGCTCGAATCCAGCACTCCACCTATCCAATTTAACTCAACCAGACTATTCTGTGTGTGCTCGTTCATGCGTGTGGGTCCGCATGCACGCGCATGTACATGTCCGGCTGTGTGAAGCACGGGCTAATAACAACTTGGCAGATTTTACCTGTCTGTAAGATAGAGGTAAGTTGAAGTTTCTTTTTTAACTAAAAAAAACGGAACTAAAGGGCCTGAAAGCCCATCGCCATGCTTTGTTTTTTACCTACACTGGAGGTCATCATGCATGTTATTCGAACTGATAGACAGGTCTTTGCGTCTGTACATGTTTTTGTATTGCATAAACACGTGCCCGATAATCGTATTGCAAAGACGTTTCTATCAGTTTGAATAACACACACGATGACCTAGGTAAAAACAAAGCACTGCAAGGGCTCCTGGGCTTTCAAGCCGTCTCGTTACACGAGCCACAGAGTATCACGCGTCTGGTTACTTGAAACTGATAGTTCCATGTCAGATGGCATGAAACTATTAGTTACAGCCAACTAGACGCGTGATACTCTGTATGATTTAGCTCTGCCCCTGTGAGCAATGAGCACCGTATTGCACCAGAGGACTCCGCTACCTGGATATTATATTATCTATTTATTCATCCCTATTTTCAGGGACAGCTAACCCTTGGCCCTCCCGCCAGTGATGCCTATTTCGTCAAGGCACCTCCGACCTTCAAAACCAGTAAATGTTAGCAAGAGTACGTACTCCCAAAGGTGTGCCACTGGCTGCGCAACCTCGATCCAGTGCTGACGGCAAAACTTCACATCATGTGACATGGGCCAACAAGCTACGCCAAGAGTAAATAAGCTCACAAGAGTGTGCAACTCTGTGGGGCCACCGGCGACGAAAACTCACATCACGTGTTCCATGTGCATTTCGTACTACATGTACGTCTAATCATGGCCAGTGTACATGCCATCCGAATATCTGCCACCATCATGTCATGCTGATGAGTCGCCTAAGCTCAGTGGGTTTCTGTCGGGGAGTGCTATTTTGTTCCACTGTTTGCTAATAACAGTCTAGGAGTGCACACAGTGAACACTACACCACGTGATGTGAGTTTTTGCCATCAGCGGATCCTACTCTACTCTACCCCCACCACATACTCTGATAGCACACCACCCTACTCATTTTTTCGATTTTTTTAATTTTTTAGTTCACACAGTGAAAATGCGGCGGGTGGGAAAAATTAACTCAACGCAAATAGGTATTTCGGACTATTGATAGTTTGGATAGTTGACATTCAGATAATCGGCATTGTACTCTACAGCGCCGCCTTGCCTCTAAAGTACAGATTATTGAAGACCATGGAGGTACGTTACAGCAAGAGCATGGCAGTCAAAGCAGAACAACAGACTATTGATCCATGGGTCCTGAGCCTGATGAACTGCTACTACAGCTACAGTGCTGCTCAAAGAAATCCGATCGCGTGAGTCAAGTGCTTGCCGAGGGCTATGCAGCCCTAGAGCTGCGAACATCGGGCGGCAGAAGCGTGCGCAAACTTGATCCGCAGGATTGGATGTCATTGAGCAGCATTGTCCATGACACGTGCGGAAAGGCATACGCACTTGATCACGGTTTCGCCAAACAATTCCGCTGCGGTTGAGTTATCACAGCTGAGGACAGAAACTGCATACTCTTGGTCTACTATAAACTCTTGGTTCTGGAGACGTTTCATGGTTCGTGTATGAGTAAATCCACTTTGAACATATTTTTTTCTTGGCAAAAGAGATTGGGTACCCAATACTACCCATACACATATTACCAAGAGTATATAACCCCCCCCCCCCCCCCCAAGAGTGTGCAGCTTCTGATACCCTTTCTATGGGGTACGTCGACGGCGACAACTAACATCACGTGGTGCAGTGTCACAGTTGTACGTTTCCAGCCCGTTTTCAGCGAGCAGTGGAGTAATAAAAAAAGCACTCTCTGACAGAAACTCACTGCGGGCATGCAAATCTCCAGCATGATCGTGGCAGATATTCGGATTGCGCGCACGCTATGCTTCGTTTGTACGTAGTACGAATGTATCTGAGACATGTGATGTGAGTTTTCGCCGTCGGAGACCCCATATGCAGAGTTGCACACTCTTGGGGGGTTATATACTCTTGATATTACCCTAGCTACAAATAAGTTGAAATAACACTACTGGGAGTGTACAATGCTACAAGCACAGACCCACACTGGCACTGACCTGCGGTTGACTGAGCATGTCCAAGCTCCAGGAGCACATCTTGCCATCCGTTGACACACTGATGAGATTGTGAGCGTTCTGTGTACCCACGATGCTCAGGCAATACACAGGATGCTATGCAGTGGACAGAGGACAAGCACATGGTACAAGTAAGTTACATAGGCAGAATGCATGATATTGAATAACAATAATAAACAAGCCCACACATCACAGAGCATGGAACATGCACAACAGGCTGTTCTACTATAGTCCAAGCAGCCATGGAATCACTACAACTGGGACAAGCTCAACATCTAGTTCCTCACATCAAACATATCAGACAACCCTTTAAGTAGTCGAGAGCATTTTGGAAACGGTATACAGTATGTGTAGAGTCCAAGGTGTGACGAACTCAGGGAATACAATCATCTGGACTGCTTGGTATGACACACAAGAAAAAATAGTTCAGTTCCGATTCACACACTCAAGTTGTGTGTTCAAAGCTCCTACCCCCTCTCCCTCATGCACACACACACACACACACACACACACACACACACACACACACACACGCGCGCGCGCGCAGTACACATAGAGAGCTGCCTGGAGTAGAGCAGATTCACAGGCGAAGACTAGGAGCAAGCAGTGCAGCTCTAGCCTACTGCAACTATACCTACCGTGTGGGCATGGGCGGAGAGCGGTGTCCTCTGCACTGGCGTCCGCTTGTTGCTGCGAATGTCCCAGAGCGCGATCTGGCCGGAGTAGCAACCGCCCAGTATGAGATGAGGGTTGAACCGTGTGAATGTTGTTGACATGACGGCCGACTACACAGACAAGCAGCAAGCACAGCACAGTCAGGGTAAGCAATTGCCAGGGATTCTCACAAGACGGGAGAGGCCCGGACAAGGAACACTGTTGCACAGGATGAAGCGAAGACTAGCTGGGTGATTGACTGTTTGTATTCTTTACTTGAATTCAAAAGTACACACGGGCTACAAGCCCAATCACATGGAAGAGAGGAGGACTTATTGCAGGGATGAAGCTAGGACTACAGATGAGTGATAAACCATACAGCGTCTGCCACAGACACCTACACACTACGTGTGCTCTAGTCCCAGTGGCAGTGGATGACTGTGAGGGTTGAATCTCACACGGGACACAGAAAGGATGTACGGCAGCGAGAATACTCCATCAAGAAAACGCCAATTGCTTCCCTCCCCGTACATTGCAGAGCAATAAAAATAAAAGTCGGGGCGTGTGTTGGCAGGGACCCTTCAATTGTGTGCCTGCTACGTGGGACATTTTTCCAAATCAAGACCTTGTTTGGATTGAGCAGGAGAAACAGTAACCTTCAACTAACAGTATAGCTACAACTGTTTTGACTTCTCTCTTTCATTGACGGGCTTCACACATAGCCGGGTGCTTGACTTCTAAACCTTGGCAATGACTGGCTCCAGCACACCTTAGCACAATAGGCAGTGAAGATTGCCATCGGCATACCATCTCTGCCTGGCAATTTCACCATCATCAGAAAACATAACCCATGAAATGCACTAACCTGACAGTGGAAAATGTATTCTGGCGTTTGGGCGTTGAACTTGGAGTTCCAAACCAGGACAACACCATCAGGGTCCTGCGGCGCTTCTTCATTATTGCCGTATGATGCCACAAGTAACTCAGGGTGCTGCAGAACAAGCAGACAAGAAACACGACCTTCGCTCAGTTCTGCTAACACACAACTGTGAAGAGAGGCAATTGGCCCAATGGAACTCCATCTGCAATGGCGACCTCTCTCCAGAAATAAACGCATGTATGCACGCGCACACACACACACACAGACCACTACCACCACCACCGCTGCCGCCACCACGCTTGCACACTTGCACTCATACACAATAAAGGTCAAAAGAAGCACTGCATGAACAAGCATAGAACAAGTACATCATGAATACGATAATGTTGCACCAGGGTCAAAAGCCCCTCCACAAACACACACACACACACACACACACACACACACACATGCATACACACACACACACACACACACACACACACACACACACACACGTGCATACACACTGTGCAAGCTACAGCTGCAGAGCTAGCCAAGCAGCAGCAGTACAAGCAAGTAGTAACAGCATGGGCGGCTCACCTGGTGTGACCAGTCCATACAGGTAACAGCACGACGACGTGACCACCGATCCTCAGAGAACTGGCGACCCAACTTTACCTTTGCACCTGCTGCAACTTCACTGCATGGCGAAAGGATAAAAAAACAGCATACAATAGTGCCGGGTGCCGAAGAACGGAGTGCCGAAGAACAACCAGGCTAGAATTTCACCAAGCACAGCATACCAATGTATACACGGTGACTCAACTGTGCATAGACTGTAGCACATGAAAATAAGAACAGTCTGGGCTAGGAGGCTGACCCCCCCCCCCCCTCCCCCAGTTTTTCGGCGACCAACAGTACTGCAGAGCTATGGTACCATCAACACACCAAGAACAATTAAAACCGGTTGACACCAAAGTATCCTTCACCCAGCCTTCAAGCCCAGAAGTACATGTAATTGCAAGGCAGCCCAGCACTCACTTCTTTCCGTCGTCGTCATCATCCATCCGATAGTCGACTGCCACGTCGGCTTCACCCAGGGCACGCTGCATCAGCTTGGATGCATGCTGGAAGAAACGGCCAAAGTCCTGAGAGCCCATGATCAGTGTACGCTCCTCCTCGGATAGCTCTCGAATGGGCAGCGCTGTGCACAACACAACATGTCACAACAGCACAGTGTGCACAGTAAGAAAAATCAAATGTGTATAGATAACTGCTTCCAATGGGAAGCCGCTCGCTGCCAGCTAATTGTGGTACATCGGGACCACGGTGTGAAAGCCAGCCGTGTTCGAAGACCCTCCTGAAACTTCTTTCCTACGGTTGCCGGTGTGCGGCATAGGATAAATGGCGGGGTGCAACTTTATACATGGAAAATACTAGTATGATACATGCAAGAAATTTGCTTCTCCCTTGATTTGCAAATTGAGATTATACACGATCGATATCATCGTGCTTTCAGCACAAATTGAGATGGAGTTGGGTCACGAAAAAGACCCAGAACAAGCTAAACTTACCGTGTGAAGTTTCTGTCTCCGTTTGCACCGCCGTGCCTTCATCTTCACCGGCCGGAGTTGGCGTCTCCATTGCAACGTCGACCGGTTCTGCAAGTTGCTCATCTGCAATACAAGGCACAACAACATTTACATTATACCAGTACACCAGACAAACACGTTCAAGTGCAAGCATATTGGCAGCAGCAGGGTAATGTATCCACACCAACAAACGATATACACATAGGTAAGCGTGCAAGTACATGTACAGTGAAACCTGTCCAAGGCGACCGACCACTTAGGGGACCTTCGAAACGTGGTCTCCTTATCCAGGGTCATTTGACTGGAAGTAACATCCCTTGGTCCTGGTTGTAGTGGTCCTCTGGGACAGGTGGTCGCCTTGACAGGTTTTACCGTACTCCGAAGTAGCTCCCAGTAGCGGCAACTATGGAAACCGTAAACCACAACACGGAGCATAACCCTAACCTACACTGCAATGGCCTGTAACATCCACAGAGGAAGCGTGAAACACAACAGGCACAACCGCTTCAACATATGCATAAACACAAAGCATACCCCTACCTGCTTCAGGAAAGTCGATCGGATCTGTTTGAATCTCCTTGCTGTATGTGACGGTTTCCTGCACCAAACAAAACACATTAGCCCGTATCAGTACATACCGGTAACAGGATTCGGTGGTTCCACATCGCTAGATACAGAAAAAACGTTTTATTCCAAAACGGCAACGAGCATCCAATCCCAAACAGTCAACTCTGTACCAACGGAGTAACATCAACAATGTGCAATGATCACAACATGGCGTACGCATGCATTTTTTGGGCTTACTTTAGGAGGAATACTGGTCTGTGTCACTGCCGACCGGGTCAGTGTTATCGATTTCTTCCTGTACAGCATACACCACCAACACGTACACCACACAGCAACATACCACACAGCACACACATCACACAACATACAGCAACATACCACACAGCACGTACATCACACAGCGACATGGCAACACCGCATACACACCGCACACAGCACAGCAACACAACACATACATCACACAGCAACACATCAACACAGCACATACAAAGTAGATCACCCCTGTACCCCACATTCTTCACGTACAATGCGCAGACGTCAGGCAGAATCCATTGCCCACTGTTGAACACTTACAGGCCCAAAAAGTAAAACATATACCCAGCCCGTCAAATCACATGGGAAAGTGTGTGTGTGCGAGAGTGTTTGTGTCTGAGGGAGAGAGAGAGAGAGAGAGAGAGAGAGAGAGAGAGAGAGAGAGAGAGAGAGAGAGAGAGAGAGAGAGAGAGAGTGAGAGTGAGAGAGAGAGAGAGAGAGAGAGAGAGAGAGAGAGAGAGAGAGAGAGAGAGAGAGAGAGAGAGAGAGAGAGAGAGAGAGAGAGAGAGAGAGAGTGAGAGGCCAGTCTGAGAGCATTGATATCATCCGTTACGGAGAGGTGAGAGAGAGAGAGAGAGAGAGAGAGAGAGAGAGAGAGAGAGAGAGAGAGAAGAGAGAGACCAGTCTGAGAGCATTGATATCATCCCTTACGGAGAGGTGAGTGTAACTGACGGTGCTGCAGCGGCGGCAGCAGATGCAGAAGCACCCGCTGCATCACTAGCATGCGCAGGTGAAGGGCCGGCAGATGTGGCGGGACTAGGTGATGGACTGCGACCTAATAATACACATACAGTACACAATAGAAAAAAGCAAAAGAGAGGACCACGCACAGACTTCAGGCTGTAAGGAGAGCTGAGCGGCATGATCAATGCAAAGAAACTATGTTTGTGTTCTCTACATTGCACTTTGCACATTGTCCTAACATAATTATACACTGTGCACTTTTCACCGGCTAGAAGGCAAAATTGTACGCATCAAAACAAATGAATAGAAACGGGGCTTTGACTTGAAACTGAGATTAAACTTATTACTCGGAATGTGCACAAAAGAGCAGTCTCTGTACTGAAGCATACTAGTCCTTGTGTCTACATGCATGCTGTGCATCAGTGTAGTACAGGTTAAACGAGCACTCACATGGACTGTGACTACATTTATTCTCTCATGAAAAGTCAATAAACTGGGCATGCATGCATGTGTGTGCGTGTGTGTGTGTGCGTGTGTGTGCACGCGCGTGTGCGTGTGGGTGTGGGTGTTTTAGTCGAATAGGCAGCTGTGGCTGGACGGATATCATTCTGCACAGATATCATTGTGACCGTTCAAACAAAGAGCCAACATATAATTACCGGTGGCACGGTGTATCTCCTACACTCACCTTCTGCTGCTGCTCCACCGATTAGCTGATCGACCAGACCTTCGACATCCCTTGCCGAGGCGCTTGCAGATGCTGCCGCAGCGCTGCTTGGCTCTGGAGACGTGGCCGCCTGCATAGCATAGATAGCACAGCAGGAAACACATCCAACCACGGGCCATTTCAACATACTAATGATCACTATGTGAAGTTCATCCACCATCCGCAGAGGGCTCAATTTCCGTCTGATGATCGATTCAGCTCGTGAAACTCAGAGTTACGAAACAGCAACTGCTCGTTCTTCTGTCTGTGTACTGGTGATCACTATGGTACACAATGACTATGTTGAAAACAAGAGTTCTTAGATCCAGCGGAAATCAACTACATGTACACTGTTCCCTGGCCTAGGCTTTAAAGAAGTAGGATGTCATGGTAACGCAAACCTCTCAACACACGTCTCTTGCTTAACATATCGCCTTATAGACTCTGATAGCTGAAGACATTACAAATCAAGGTGATAGCCATAGCAGACGACCATGAACACTGCCATGACATGCACCGTTGTGATGTTTGCACTTCACGGAATGGCCATTAAAACACTTGCAGTGTAACATGAGCAAGTTGCTGGACAGCTTAGCTGGTATATCTTTCACACATTGTACTATTCACCTTGAGCCAGCAGGTGCACATGTATGTTATTGTTTAGACCTCTGATTGCTATATACATGCACAATGCATGGTTGTATGTTTGTGCATTGCAAACTAAACAAGTGCAATGAAATTGAAGTGGATATGAGACTGCGATGCCATGGTGTAAGAGCTACCTGTAGCCAGACGAAACAGCCCATAAGAATAGTGCTATCCTCACACTGTGCTTTATTGCTGCTGTGCGTCGCAAATTGTTTCTGGGTGTAAGGATTATTTTGCATCAAATATTGAACTTGATAGGTGTGTGCCAATTCATTATACTAAAATTGAATGATTTCAAGTCCGACAAGAGATCGAATCCACTCATTTTCCATGAAGTACATCGATAATCAACACTATGCATGCTTTACAGCACGCTTCGCACAACATGCAACAATCCATCACTGAGTTGTAAATCCCAGATGCTCAGATCGGAAACGCACCTGACGTTTCTCGTCCCTTTCTCGTCGCTCTCGCTCGCGGCGTTTCCGCATCTCCTCGAGCTTCTGCTTCTTGCGCTCGAGCTCATTCTTGCGATCCATGGTGAAGGATTATTTTACAAACTCCACAAGCAGAGGTGGACGTAGAATCGCAACACATTAGATATTGGACCAACTCAATCACCAGTGATCACTCGAACTTGACTTGAAAATGCAAAAAGAATTTTCAAGCCAGTATGATTTTGGAATGCTGGTCGATCACGATCATGTGATATAAAGGTGTGGTAACATATCGACTTCACACAGGTCGATCCCCTACTATAGGAGTATAGTTCCCGTCACGTCACCACAAAAATTAATGATCAATTATTTTTTACTTGTTTCGTTCACAAAATCGCTGAGCCAAGCAGCTAGCCAGCAGCCCAGCACAGAACAGACAGAGAACAATTACATGATCCTGAACTGAATCAGAGCATGCCGCCATGCACATGATGCACAGACTCAGTAGATTTACGACTTTGATGTCCAAATCAATGATCCTCGGATTTTGTTTCCTGACCAGGACAGAAAGACCGTGGAACATAATCAACAGTGATTATAGTGTTGTGCAGGTCAAATCACTGTTGAACACACAGCATTGCCATGATTGGCTCACTCCGCCAATCCATGGACCATGTACCCAATACCCGCGCAGTCACGGACCACCAGCATCGCCATACAAGCCACACTGCTGCAGTCTCATATTTTAGGTTGAGCATCAGGCTGTCATGATCAGGGTTAAATTTAGAGCAGAGGAAGAAACCATAGGAAGTACATTGACGTTCCACACACTCCGGGAGTCCCTATGCCAAACAAAGCAGAGTAGTAAGCCAGTAAATCAGCATAGCGTCTTTGTACACGATATGTGCAATTCCATAACTGGGCCAATATGTACACAACAGAAAGCAAGGGCAGGGTAACGGGGGGGGGGGGGGGGGGGGGGCATGGCATAACCTGGTAGCGGGATGATGGTGCATGGCGCCTCAACACGCCCGATACGAGAGTGCGTGCTTGGTTGGCGCAGGCAGCAGAATGTCTGCCATCCACTGTAAACTTGCACAGGGGACGGACATGCACACTATATATACAAGGAGAGAAAAGCTGAAATCACAGATGGACTTGTGCGGTGTAGAATTTCAAAGGAATGCAATGATCTCCCAAAAAAACATAAAACTATTCACACTATGTACATATGTGCAGTAGAACAACATACACCAGCCTACAGCGGTCATGGACGCGAAACATGCGGAGGATAATCGAGACACAGCGCCCATATACTTGCGACACATGTTACGTCTCACCATCTTCGGTACTCCCAGCTGTTGATGGTTTAGTCTCTGCCGTGGTGGAGGCTGGTGAGGAGGCTTGTGATGCCTGGGTGGAGAGATTAGCAATAGATTGCTGATCACTAGGTGTGTCACCTTCACCTGTTGAGGCAACGGCAGCAGCTATCTTGTCTGTACTAGCTTGGATTTCGTCCATTCCATCACTTGCCCGGCAGCCGTCCTCAATG
>NC_088646.1:26823903-26831403 GCF_964019385.1 Sycon ciliatum
GTACAGGGAAGGAAGAGTGAGCGAGAAAAAAAACAGAGCTTTCAATTGAATAAAGATCACAATTTTCACTGGAAATATACATGTATGTGCGGATGTGTGGGACACAAGTTCACGCCACAACACATGGAGCATCCGTGGCTAAGAAAAGCACTGACAGCAGTAATTCTGCAGTATACACTATTTGTTGACATGCACGTGACCTCGATGAAGTAAAGAACACCAGTTCACCCACCTCCTCCTCTGAGTCAGCCACCAGCGAGCGGGAGTGCTCAATGATGGCTTCGAGTTTCTCGCTACGCTCCTTGAAGACGGCAATCTTCTCTTGCATTTCCTACACACAACCAAAGAAAACATGATGTGCCCTAGCTAACAACTTGGTCGGGGGGCCCTAAATTCTCTCAGAAAGCCCAAGAATCCGTGAAAAGTAGGAGAAGCGTTCTTTTCATTTCCAAATTTTCGGAGTACCTCCAAGCTTTCCAAATTTCAGCGGCAGCAGAAAATTGGAGATTCCCAAGTTTGTGGGTCTGCAAGTGTAGAGTACTTCTTTGAAGTATCGCAAAAATACACTTGTTTCTATGCGTATGCAAAGAAACCCATGTGCATGCGCATGCCTCTCAAAGTTGCAGCCGGTTTGGCGCCTGGCACTCGAGAGATTTTCCAGACCCGTCTTTTTACGCTTCCCGTTTCTTTTGACTTGCAAGAGGTATTATTTCTCTAAGAACTAGCAGAAAAAAAAAGAACACGTCCTTAGAGAAACATAAAGGAGACACCGACTTCCTAGCTGGTTCAAATGCAGTGGTAGTATACTTCAGCCACAGTAATTTGTAGTAAAGATGGTCCCATGGGCTCACACTAGAGTCAAAGCACCAAGCACAAAGGTTGGCAAGGTTCTAACAAGCCTATTCAGCCATGCCATACTCAATGAGCAGAAAGTCAGTGTTGCCATGCACAGCTTTCCCTTCATAAGAACGACAGCGTAGCGTTGAGAATTGACTCATAGCCAGTCACTCTGGCGCCGTAGGGTTTTCATAACAATGCTCATATCCATGCTGGCTATGGCATGCAAAGTGTTGTCTGGACTCACCACCTCCTGCCGCTCCAAGCTGATGATACTGGCCTTGAGGGAGACATGACTTTTGCTAGGACCTCCTTCCGACCAGAGTGCAAACCGTTCCGGTAGATACCGCTTCAACCGCCTGCAAAAACCACACAAGCACGCACAAACGTATGCATGCACATGCCGTGCTGAATTCTCACCTCCATCGTCCACACGGACACAAAGCACCAACTCACCACATGCACAGCATTGCAATTTACGCACAGCAACCGCTTCAGTTGGCAAACCAGTGTATAGACGGGGCAACCGCTTCAGTTGGCAAACCAGTGTATAGACGGGGGCACCCGAAGGTACAGGTACAGCCAACTTTGCGTATAACGACACTCGGCGGCGGGGCATGAGAAAACTGTCCTTATTCGCGAAGTGTCCTTAAAACCGAAGTCTCATTATACGTAATACAGTTAGATGGGACCTTGCTCTGGGCAAGGAAATTCTGTCGTTATTCGCGAATTGTCGTTGTATCCGCAGTCGTTATTAGCGAAGTTGACTAGTTTAAAATGGTGGTACGGTCAGCCATTGGTCAGCGCTGTAGTCCCAGTAGTCCCTGTAGTCAGTCCATGTAGGCAGTCCGTGTAGGCAGTCCCTGTATCCTATCCAATGCCCTGAGAGACCATCACCACACCTCCAGTGAAAACTGCCCTAGGACTGGGCGATCAGCGAACATGGACAGTGGTAGCAGCAAACACAATGCAAAACAGCGCAACACCAAAAGAAGAAGAAGAAAAAGCACTCACTTCATGGCTAGGGCCTGACCACACTCGTCCGAGCAGTACTTAGATGCAGGCCGTGAGGAGTACGTACACTGCGGTCCCCAACACTGCTGAACACCACGGTACGGGTCGTTGCGATCCGAGTGCAACTTCATCGAGCTAGAGCTCGAGGTGCGGTGCTTTGTCTTTGTGGAGCGCTCCTTCTTGCCAGAAATCTTTTCCAGCGCTTTCTTGGCTTTCTTTTCCGCTTTCTCGGCCTTTTTCCTGGCTCGTTCCTCCTCCTTGGCAGCTCGAGCAGCCTCCCTCTCAGCTTTGGCTTTTCTCGGCTAAACACAAAACAGAGACATGCAGAAAAAGATGGTTAATATGGTGCAGGCCAATGGTCGACTAGCCAACTCAACTTGAACAGCATGATGTAGGACATAGCATACAGGATTGACAAACTATAGTGCATTTTTAAAAAAAATAGACCCTGAAAACGTTGAGAACGTACTCACGGCCACTTTTGAGCATGTCGTGCGAGTTGCATCATGAAAATCTGCTCGCAAAATTCGAAAAACCGGGTGTGACTCGTCGCATTTGTTCAGAGTGTTTTTAGCTCCACGTGGCTGGAGGAATCGTTTTGTTGTTGACTGCTCTGTGGCCCTATTTTGCTTGTATGTCGGAGACTACGGTTCGATATAACTATGTATTGCCTAGCAACAACCTAGTTGCTGCCTATACTCGGACAGCAATTCAAAGCTTTTATTTATTTTAATTGTTTAGTACCCGTACATCGTATACGCTAATCACGCACCCTGCTGGCTCACCCAGCACTTGCCCTCCGCTCCCACATCCTTCTTTACCTTTTTTCTTTGCTCAGACAGCCGACAGGTTTTGTTTTTTACCGTTCTTGTTTCGAGACTTCGTTTTTTGTTAGTGAGTATTGTTTCCGGCAAGATGGAATCAACAACAAACACCGATGCAATCCCAACTGTCCCTGCAGAAGTGGATGCCTGGATGGGATCTTCAGGAATGGTTCGAATGGTAAGTTACACTCGTCAGAACCCTGAGAGTGCCATTCCAGGCAGGGTCCCTACGCTGGCCGAGTTTGCCCGTGAAGGGGCCAGCAACGCCCGTGAAGGGGCAGGTAACGCCTGTGAATGGGCAAGTGACATCCGCAGAGAAGAAATCGGATCTCCAGGTCACTCGGATAGCCAGCTGGAACCACATGCCAAGCGGTACAAATATGTGGAAAATGACTTTGATCCATCCAAGGATGTAGAATCTACTTTGAAGTAGCTTGTCCAAAGTTGACGAACATATCACGAATTACGTTAGTGAGAGCTTGAGGCGTGGCTTGTCCAAGACTGAACGTGAGACCATCATGAAAGACTGGCCTAGACCAGAAGGCCCTGTTCTTGCTACACCCTCGATTGACGGCGTCATTCCCAGCTTGCTGAAAGCCTCTGAGAGAGACCTGCGTAAAGCAGAGTCATTGTTATACAGGACCCATGACGGTGCACTGGACGCCATAAGCCCATTGTGCGACTCGTGTCGCATTTGCTCAGAGTGTTCTTCGAGCTCCACGTGGCTGTAGGCATCATTTCGTTGTTGACTGCTCTGTGGCCCTATTTTGCTTTTTCTCGAGTGCCTTTGCGTTCGTGGCAACTTGTTCTCTCGACATGCCACACTTAACAAAACGCAAACGGGCCATGTTGGTGCCTGTTTCACAATTTTGCGAAGACGAGAAGACCAATGGGCATCGACTTGGTCTCAAGCATTCCATTCGTTGTGCTGCGTGTGGCGTAAGCATTTCCACCATGAACAGATGTGCCAGGGATGCTGACGGCGGAAATCATCGTGCTGCGTCGGCTTTGTCGACCCCCAAACTTAATTTTCATCAATCCAAGACCCACACAAACGCAGCTGTGAAGAGAAAAATTCAGATTTAGAATGAGAACAAACTAAAAAATCAAAAACGCCACATGCCTGTTAAAACAAACGCACTGTGGTCGGTTGCTGTGAAGACCACCGGCCTGGGGCAAGACACTACACTTAACCACCTGCACAACCACCACCAGGCCCGGCACTAGCCTCAGCACCAGCACTGGCAGCACAGCTACAACAAAACACCAACACCTGTTCCGGGCTGTGACTGCGACTAAAGTACCTTACAGGCAACACACGGGTGTGCAATCTCAACACCCGGTGGCGAACAGTGCGAGTCCAAGTCATCTCGGGGACAAGTCAAGGTCCACTGGTGGAAATACGTCCAATACTCGTCTGTTTGCAGCTGAGAAACTAGCCTGAACACGGTGCACTTCTAATTCTAAATGTCCTCACTAACTACCGGCAAGTTCTCCATAAACAAGACAGGAATAGCCAGCCAACTGTCCAGACTGTCTGTTTTGTAAAACACAATGTCACAAATAAACAAGACCTGTGGTGCTCTTCAGGGGCCTAATGACTACCACTGTGCACAGATCCGGAAAAAAGAGCCTCACAGACAGTTGCCTCGATGGATATAAGCACACTCGGGTGCAAAGAGACTACCTATATGGCGCAAACAACACATCCTAGACTCACGCCAATAGTCAGCGGTACCAATAGGTGCAAGGTCACACTCCATGGCGACATTGCCCGCACATAGCCAGTCCATTCAATCCCTAAGTTAATATTTGTGGCAAATTTCGTACCTCTTCCTTCTTCTGCGCTAACACCCAGGTGTTTAGCCAACCAATCCGGCGTTACAATTAATTGAAGTGCAGCTCTAGCAAAGATAGCTCATTGCCTGCACCACACATAGGCTGGGTGACAATGAAACTATCCCTCCAAGCATGCAGTTGCGGTACCCGACATTACCTTACATTAACCTACACCATGTGTTCAACGAACACTGCATGAAAAACTTGCCTTTTGAGGGAAATCAATGAAATCCATGCCATCCACGCCCTCTGGGTGCTTCTTTGCCCAGGCTGATTCGAGTGCAAGCTGAGTGTCGGAAATAGGCTGCACGGTGTAATTAAAACACATGTGCGTGCACACACACACACACACACACACACACACACACACACACACACACACATATACACACACACACACAACAAACCGACTAAGTTAGGACACGCACCCTGACGGAGAAGACGTAAGGCAGAAGGGCAAATTCAAGACTCTCGTGATGGGCAACTGGAAACTGCCTTTCCGCCATCGGACCACTTACGTCCCATGCACCTAGCTGCAAATGCGACAAAGAAAGAGTCAAGCCAACAAACACAAGCACAAATAGCTGCTGACAGCTGTCTGCACGCACACTGGCGCACACTGAACATAAAACAGGCCGTTTCTATACCTGTATTCACTTTCCACAAAAACTGAATCGTATTGTGCTTGCAGTGCTACAGCTAGCAGTTATATGTACAAAAATGCAACAATCTAACAAAATGTACCATACTCCAAAACATGAGACAAAAAAGAGTAAGATTCCAGCTGTATCCACTGCAGAGTACGAATAGTACCTACCTTGGAAAGATTGAGGCAACGCCGATACATGCACTTTTGCCGGAGCTTGTTGGGTCCACCAAACTTCCTCATATCCTAGAGAGAGGGAGCAAAACAGGAAGTAACATGAAGACAGCGACTCACATGCACAATGCACTAACGTGCTGTGATCCTCCAGGGAGAGAGAGAGAGAGAGAGAGAGAGAGAGAGAGAGAGAGAGAGAGAGAGAGAGAGAGAGAGAGAGAGAGAGAGAGAGAGAGAGAGAGAGAGAGAGAGAGAGAGAGAAAGAGAGACAGACAGACAGACAGACAGAGAGAGAGAGAGACAGAGAGAGAGACAGAGAGAGAGAGACAGAGACAGAGAGAGAGACAGAGAGAGACAGAGAGAGACAGAGAGAGACAGAGAGAGAGAGAGAGAGAGAGAGAGAGAGAGAGAGAGAGAGAGAGAGAGAGAGAGAGAGAGAGAGAGAGAGAGAGAGAGAGAGAGAGAGAGAGAGAGAGAGAGAGAGAGAGAGAGAGAGAGAGAGAGAGAGAGAGAGAGAGAGAGAGAGAGAGAGAGAGAGAGAGAGAGAGAGAGAGAGAGAGAGAGAGAGAGAGAGAGAGAGAGAGAGAGAGAGAGAGAGAGAGAGAGAGAGAGAGAGAGAGAGAGAGAGAGAGAGAGAGAGAGAGAGAGAGAGAGAGAGAGAGAGAGAGCCTTTTTGAGCCATCTACAGCCACCAGAGACATGTACATGTATGATGATTACTGTACAACTACATGTACATTGTATACAAAAAGGTGTGCTGGTAAATCCAACAATTTTGAAGCCAACATAAAAAAGGAAGAAAAAGCCCCCCCCCCCCCCTTGGCTGCATTTTCTTGCATGTGTGCAATAATATCCATCACCTGTACGGTGCACCATAGGTTCTGGTACTTCTGCATGACAGGTACATGTACTCGACTGACAGGTACTTGAAATAGCTGTCAAAAGCCCAGAAAGTCGTTATTCAAGCAGTGAATATGACCACGGGGCACTAAAAGCATGTCGCTATACGCGAATTGTCGTTATTCAGATAGTCGTTATATCCGAAGTTAAATGTATACAGTTAGATGGGACTTTGCTCTGGGCATGGAAATTCGGCCGTTATTCGCGAATTGTCGTTATATCCGCAGTCGTTATTAGCGAAGTTGACTGTAGTTGAGAAATGAAAAGAGCAGTGAATAGAACTACCAAATGGGCAAAGGCACTATCAATTCGGAGCATGACTGACTACGTGTACCTGTAGTGCAACTTACAACACAAAAGCGGCACTTTCCACAGTCCGGCCGCATGCAGGCTTCGCATTCTCCGCACATACGGCTGGAGCGTTTGCGGGGCTGCACAACAGAAAACCAAACACCACAGTGAACATGTTCCACAACAGCATAGGACCACTGAGTCTTGGACATGAATGACAAAGATCGACTCGTGTGGATGAGGAACAATCACAGCCGGGAGGTATACTTGTACAGCTCGTCTGTCATATAAATACAATGTTCCTTTGCAAGGTACATGCGCCTCCGACAGGACTTGCACAGCCTGCCAGCACGGCAAACTACATCCCTCAGCCCCCCCCCCCCCCAACGGAAATGAAACGGAAAGCGCATGTATAGTCTGGAAGGCCATGTACATGTGTAACAAATACACACTGCAGCACTGCTTGCCACACCTACCACATCTTTCTTTTTGACCTTTTGCGGACGGTACACTATCTCCAGGGATGGATTCGACTCTAAAAAAAGCACAGAAACATACATCAGATTGCGGCACAGTCATCACTCTGTGAACACACTAAGTGCTTTTAAAATCATAAGGACGCTCCACTTGCTACTCCCTGCGAGCTCAATAACACTCACAACAACGGAAGCAACTTCAAAGAAACGGCCTGGTTCTGTTTGGGCACACAGATTCCACTATTGCTCAGCTAACAACAAAGACTAAGTATGAATGAGCGAAGGCCATGAGACAGTGCAGGGCAGTGGACGGACACTGTTGTAAACGCAGGCGAGCTGAACTCACCGCGGCAAGGTGGGCAGAAGAATATCTCCACATTCTTAGCTTTCTTGGCTGAGATGCCGACACAATCACCGTGGAACCAGTCGGAACATTGGTCACAGCAACTGTGCAGAACAAGCAGAACAAGTATGGTAAACATGACAGGCTGTGACCAAC